>NW_027411977.1:239436850-239451850 GCF_047663935.1 Musca autumnalis | reverse complement strand
TCTGTCTGTCTGGCTGGCTGGAGCGCACGATAACTCTCGAAGGGATGAACCGATTCGGTTCAAATTTTGGCTTTCGTAATATTTTGTCCAAACTTAGTTTAAGTTCGAAGATGAGCTATATCGGTCCACTCCTTCCGGTACCTCCCCCACAAAAGTTCGAAAATGTTCGGAAAATTTGTACGCACGATAACTCTTGAAGGGTGTAACCGATTTGGCCCATCGTGGAGCGTGTACCAGACTTAGATCAGGTTTTAATATGGACTCAATCGGTCCACTCCGTCGGGTACCTCCCACACAAAATTTTGGAAAAGTTCAGTTTAGGAACATCTCCCGAATCGCTTTGATTTTTGCTTTAGCAACTTGTATTCACTGCCCTCCATACGACAGTATAAGTTTCATCACGGGCAAGTCCATACTTCCTGAGAAAATAGCCTGAAAGTTACAAAAAACCCCTATGGCACCGTGTGAGGAGGTTGGAGGGCAAAATAACTCTCGAACAGGTCTGCCGATTCGGTCCAAAGTTTGGCCTTAGTAATATTTTGTCCAAACATAGTTTAAGTTCGAAGATAAGCCATATCGGTCCACTCCTTCAGGTACCTCCCCCACAAAAGTTCAAAAATGTTCGGAAAAATTGTACTTACGATAACTCTTGAAGAGAGTGGCCGAATTGGTCCATACTTTACACATCCTAATATATCTACCAGATATAGATTAGGTTCAAATATGGACTATATTTGTCCACTCCATCCGGTACCTCCCACTCAAAATTTCGGATACATGTTCACTTTAAGACCTGCTTTCGAATCACTTTGATTTTTGTTGAAGCAACTTGCATTGCTGCCTCAATTGCGATGGTAAAAGTTGTTTCAGGAGCAAGTTCATACTTCTTGAGCAAACATCCCTGAAGTTCTAAAAAACCCCTATGGTACCATATGTAGTGGCAGGAGATCCATTCTTTTTAGTATCTTCTCCGCAAAATTTTTGATATTAAATCCTAATCAACATTTTTGTCAGTTCAAACGCCCAAAATTTTTAAAACTCCCTAAATACATGCGTTTTTTTGGAAAAAAAATTGTTTCAATATACACAGGCTGAGGGTATATCTCTGTCGGCAAAGCCGACTGATACTTTTTTACTTGTTAAGGTGATCTTGTGCAAACAATTCGAACTGAAGATTTTTTGAAAGTACAGACCCAAACGACAAGAAACCCTAGCTGGGTTTCATTGTGTCAGATCCAGCTCGGATTTTATGGCCCCATCTAAACATGGTTAAATAAATTCGGGGCTATATCTCTGAAACCAACGCGAATCTTCTTCTGACCTCTGAAGCAAATTTGTAGGTAAGGACAAGAACAAAATATTTTGAGAAATAATGAACTCGAAAAACTAAATTTATTGCCACAAATTTCAAAATATATGCAAAAATACCACAATTTTTATACATTTCTCACCGTATCTCCAAAACCGTTAATTTTTTCTGAATATTTTCTTTTTGAAAAATATTCCCTGTTGTGTAATACACAACTCTTCAGAACACGCCATTGTTGTAAAATGCCTCTATGCCGTTGTTTTCAGTACATTTTGCAACGACGATTTAATAAAAATGTCAATAATGTAGTGAAATCCGAAATGCGAGAATAAACTGTTGGTGTGAACTGTGTTTGAAATACGTGTTGTAAAAGATATGATGCAAAATACCGCTGAAACAACATAAAGTAAGCATTTTAGAGTTTCAGAATGTTCTGAAGAACTGTTTAGAACAAAATTTGGAATATATTTGTAAAAGGCTACTTGGTTCAACTCCCAATACTTTAGCTGTTATTGACCAGAATTACAGCAATTATTTAAAATGTTATATATTTTATCGACTTTGATGCCCTAGATGAAATTTTACTTGTGTAGTCTGTTCAGAAGAAGTTCTACTAGCTTAGGGCTACAATATTGTCAAAAACAGCAAAGCCAAATTCCTAATCGTTTCTGAGATAAAGGCCCGATAAATGCAAAAAACTGTAGTTTTAGCCTGGTTTAGATGAGGCCATAAAATCCGAATTGGATCTGACAGGATAAAACCCTACTAGGGTTTTTGTAGTCTCAATATGTATTTTTCAAAAATGCATACTAGAAGCTGTTTGCATTTTCAGTGTTGCATAGTGTATTAAAAGTAAATTCATATTTTTTAAGAAACTCAAAATTAAAAGAAAAACTGCGTAATATGAAAAAAGGAATTGATATTGAAAATATATGAATTTCTATTTATTTGCAGTCATCGGCTTTATTTTTCCCAAACATACTTATCACTTAATTATTATTTATATTTTTATTTGATTGCTTAAGCTGGAGTATTATTTGAGAATACTAGACACTTAAAGAGTTCGGTTTTTCGCTAAAAAGGCATCTTTTCAAAAAGCTGAAAAAGCCAATTAATAATTCCCTTCGCCGGGATGAAATCATGATATTGGTAGCGATCATTAAAATTTTGCAACACTGTCAGTTCGTTTTGAAAAACATTACTTTCTGTAATAGAGGGTAATAAATGAAGTTAAGCCATTGGGGGAATACTCCAGCTTAAGCAATCAAATGAGATTGAATCTTCAACAATAAACAAAACAAACATTTATATTTTTATTAAATATACTTTTTTATTAATTTTTTTTTTACATATTGATATCAAACATCCTTGAATAAAGTTCTTTCTCAAATCGTCGGTGTCATGCTTAAGTGTTTCATATGCCATTTTTGACAAAAAAATTCCATTTTTGCCTTAATAAACTAAATACTTCTGAATCGAAAATAAAAATTCTGATTTTTGAAATGTGTTTTTAAACTTGTAAGTTTTTTAAAATATTAATTTCAAAACTGAAAAAAGTTTATGCTTTCCCGTCGAGGCGTGGATATCTCGGAAACTAGAGCAGATAGGAGAAAGCCGACTAAAAATTCAGAAAGAGCATGCCGGAAAACACTAGAAACCACCTGTATCTTAAAATGTAAAAAATGGCGTATGGAACACTTAAGCATGACACCGACGAAATAGTCAATATTCTCCTCCCCGAACCACTCATACTTACTTGCAGTGCCATCAGCCCCCTTTAGTTTTTTTTCCAAATAATAAAAACAGTTTTTTACATGTTTAAATACCTGTAATTTTTTGTCTTATTTTTTATTTATATATTTATTATTAATATTTATATTTTTATTAATAATTTCTTATTTTTTTATATATTGATGTCAAACATAATTGAATTAAGTTCTTTCTCAAATAGTTCCAAGGTCAAAATTCTCCACCCTGAACCAGTCATACTTACTTTCCAGTGCCATCACCACCCTTTAGTTTTTTCCATTTTTGTTTCCAAATAATAAAACCAGTTTTTTTTACATGTTTAAATATTTGTCATTTTCTTGTTTTATTTTTTATTCACATTTCATTTTTTTTTAAATTTGTGCAGCCAAATTTAAGTACTGAGAATTAAAGGTTGGAAATATATTAATAGCATCTTTTTTTTTGTTTTTGTTTTTTCTTTTTTTTTTTTTTTTTTTTTTTTTTTGAAAAAGCTACGAGTTGATAAAAGTCTTTTTAATATAAAGAAACGAAGGGATTTTGAAAACCTATGAATTTCTAATTATTTGACGAAGCTACTGTCTTATTTCCCCCAAATATACTTATCATGTGTGCGATCGAATGATAATGTAACTGGTAAATTAATATAAAAATATTTTTGTGAGAAATTACGAATGGGAAAAAACCTGTGTAATACGAACAAACGAATTGATCTTGAAAATCAGTGAATTTATTTAGCAAGACTTGGGCTTTATATTCCCCATATAAACTTATCATGTGTGCAGCCAAATGTAAGCTCTACATACAAATCAGTGTTGAAAATGTATTAATCGACTATGATTTAAAGAAAAACCTGTGTAATATGAACAAACGAATTGATATTGAAAATTCAAGAATTTCTATTTATTTATCAAAGCTTTGGCTTTATTTGTCCCAAACATACTTATCATGTGTGCAGCCAAATGTAAGTACTACGGGTAAATTAGTGTTACCATTTTATCATTTTTTTTAACTACAAGTTGAAAAGAGAATGTGTAATGTCAGTAGGCGAATTGATTTCGGAAATCTATGAATTTTTAATTATTTTAAGCTTCTGCTGTATTTTTATAAAATAAAAAAATCATGAGTGCAGCCAAATGTAAAAACCACAAGTAAATCAATGTTGCAAATTTCGTAATAGTTTTTTTAGTAACTGCGGTTTGAAGGGTGTAAAATTAACAAAGAAATTGATTTTGAAAATCTGTGAATTTCTGTTTATTTAGCAAGACTTCGGCTTTATTTTCCCTATATAAACTTATCATTCGTGCAGCCAAATATAAGCTATACAGGTAAATCAGTGTTGAAATGGTATCAATCACCTATGAATTAAAGGAAAAGCTGTGTAATATGAACAAACGAATTGATATTGAAAATCCAAGAATTTCTATTTATTTACAAAAGCTTTGGCTTTACTTTTCCCAAACATACTTATCATGTGTGCAGCCATATATCAATTTTACAGCTAATTTAATGTGGTAAATTTATTAAGCGTATGAGTAATGTTACCACTCATACGTCATATGCACCACTAAAACACGTGATTTTATACCCTACACCACACTGTGGTAAGGGATATAATGTCTTTGTGCATTTGTATGTAACATACAAAAGGAAACGAAATAGACCCATAGTTCCTTTTGGGAATATACAGATATATAATCACTTTCTGAGTCGATTTGTGCATGTCCGTCCGTCTGTCCATGTATTTTTGTTCGCAACGTACAGGTCGCATTTTTTGTCCGATTCAGCTGAAAATTGAGAACTAACTTTTTTTAGCCATGGGAAGAACGCTATTGCTTTTGGTGAAAATCGGTTCAGATTTGGATATATCTCCCATATATATTTTCGGCCGATTTCACGTATTTTCTGTACCAAACACGCAATATATGTTCGATTTCGATGAAATTTGGAATGTGTAACTGAAATCAGTCAAGAAATAAGTGTACCAAATTATATCGAAATCGGTTTAGATTTGGATATATATATATATCTTCGGCCGATTTCGCGTAGTTGCTGCACCAAACACGCTATATATGTTCGATTTCGATGAATTTTGGAATGTATAAAGGAACTCGGTCTAGAAATAAATGTGCCAAATTATATCGAAATCGGTTATGATTTGGATATAGCTCCCATATATCTTTTCGGCCGATTTCACGTATTTTCTGTACCAAACACGCTATATATATGTCCGATTTCGATGAAATTTTGAATGTTTGACTGAACTCGGTCTGGAAATAAGTGTGCCATATTATATCGAAATAGGTTCAGATTTGGATATAGCTCCCATATATATTTTCGCCCGATTTCGCGTATTTCCTGCACCAAACACGCTATATACGTCCGATTTTGATGAAATTTAGAATATGTGACTGAATTAGGTCTAGAAATAAATGTGTCAAATTATAGCGAAATCGGTTCAGATTTGGATATAGCTCCCATTATATTTATATTTTTATATATTTATGATTATTAATATTTTTATTAGTTATATTTTTGTTTTATTTATTATTTTTTGAAATATTGTTATCTAAATTCCATGAACAAAGTCTCTCCATATCCCCCGCCCCTGATTTACCTACTACTTACCTTGTAGTGCCACCCACCCCCTTTAATATTTTCCATTTTTTTTTTTTTTGTTTCCAAATAATAAAACCAGTTTTTTTATATGTTTAAATACTTGTCATTTTTTGTTTTATTTTTTATTCACATTTCATTTTTATTTTTAATTTGTTTGTTGTTTTTTTTTGTATTTTTTCCATTTTATCATTGATTTTTAAAACATAAGAAAATTTAAATCATTTATAATTTCTTGTTATTTTGTTTGTTTGTTGTTTATCATTAAGACATGACTGACCTGCTCTCTGGCATTCTTCTATCAGGCAAAATTTACCATTTCAATCTCTCACACCAACAAATTTTGTATTTTTTTTAAAGAAGATTTTTAAAAATTATTTCTTTGTTTGCTCTTGGTTTTTTCATTACTTTACACAAACATTTGCGCCATTTTTGTTGTTGTATTTGTTTTTTGATCTTCTACGTTTTGTTTGTTTATTGTTTGTCCTTAGGGTTATAACATATACAATATTTGCGTTTTGTTTTTTTTCGCATTTCATTAAAATTGTCAATTATTTTGGTTGTTTGTATTTTTTTAATTTTTTTGTTTCAACAAAAAAACAGCAAAAACTTAAATTAAACAAAATTTGAAATTCGCATGAATAATTTGTCATCTTTTTGCATTTTTTTTTTGATTTTTTGTGGAGAGGTAAAGGAGTATTTTTATAAATAAATGGGATGACTATTTTGTTTGGAAATACCTAAGGGGGGAAGGGAACTCTTTTCTATTAATTAAAACCAATTATGGCTGTTAAAACGCTGTGCCAACTTTCTGCTCTCACTCTCACCCCTCTCTAAAGGTGTTATTTACACTTCCTGTTTCCTTATAGCATGTTTACATTACTGTAAAGATAATAGTGTAACAAATCTGATTTCGAACTCTCTATCTCTCTCTCTCTCTGTGTTATTCTGTTGTTTACACTTCCTGCAACCCATTCTCATTATCATCATTACAGTGACGTTATAATGGCTTCCTGTGAACAAGGTTAACTCTCTCTTATTCTTTTACTGTATGAAAGGAAAGACCTTTCCCTAGAACAGAGAGATTACCTATTCACAAACACACAGACTTTGTAGATGTAAACCTGCCTAGGGAGAGCATACACTTACATTTGTAATAAGTGGCGCCATCTTTGTTTACTCTCTCTTTTTTGGTCATTATTCAATACTTCCATGCATTGATGTCAACGTCTGCACGTTGTCGTAACAACAGAGAATAACTAATTCAAAAGAGAGCTGTGTCAGCCGTTGTTTAACAAAGAGACATTACTCTCCCATCTTTTCTCTCTCATTTATTTTAGACATCAATGCCTCCATTAAACACCTTATAACTCTCACTCTATTATATTGATATTATTTCCTTAATTTTTAATGATTTCTTAACTCCTTTCCATAACGCCTTCGACTCCAGCTAACCTCCTCCTTAAACTTAAAATATTTAGCCTTTTAAGGAATAATAATAATTTAACAAAACTCTCTTTTTCTTCTTTAATATTATTTGTGTATGTGTTTTTTACCAACATGATTTGATATTCAACGAACTTTAACGTTTTCTCACACCAACACCGACTCCTTTGTTGTTATCTTCAACCTTTCTTCGCTTTCCAAGATGAGGCGCCATTTTGTCTTGATAAATTTCTCTTTGAAGATTAAATAAAATTTGTTTTAGACAGCTACAACTCTCTCTCTTCGTTTGTTTTGTTTTTGTTCTGCTATTCACAAATAATGTTTTTTAAACAAAATATGTTTTATTTTTTCTTTTAAATTTAAGATTTCCTTTTTTGTTTTTTTTTTTCTTTCTTACAATTCAAAAAAATCTCTGTTTTAAATTTCTTTGGAATATTTTGATCAATTTGTTTTGTTCTGTCATTTTAAATGTTTATGTTTAAAAATTGTCATCATTTTCATTGTTTCAGTTTGTTTTGTTTAGATTCTTGTTGTCATTCCTTTTAGATAAAATTTACAGGGGATTTGTTTTTGGGTATTTTATTTTATAATTTGTTGCTTCAATAATAATTATTAATAATATTGTTTCTTTAATTTATATGTTAACGGACAAAATTACACACATACACATAAAATTTTCAATTATTATTTTTTTTATTTCTTTATATATTATTTATATATTTTGTTATTTTCATCATTTGTTTGTCATTACATTTGATATATGTATGTCGGCTTTGTTGTTCCTTCTTCCTTGTTAAGAAAATATCTTGTATTTTAGCTTCTATTTCTTTGTTGTGTTTTAAAAACATTTTTTTCTTTTGTTTTCTGGTTTTCTAAATTTAATTTTAAAATTATTTCCTTTATATAATATGTGTATTTTTTAAAGTTTTTTTTATTGTGTTTTTTACATTTAATTGTATTTTTTAAGATTTTTTGTGCTTTCTTAAAGTTGTTTGGTTGTTTTTTTAACAAATTTACACATTGAGTTTACAATTCTTTTCAAAATTTTACATATTTTTTTAGTTTTATTATTTATTACACACATAAACATCAAATTACTTAAAAATAACATTATTTTTAATTTTGTTTTCTAAATTATTATTTTTTTTTTTTTTGAAAAATATACCTGTAAATTAAGAAGAAAAAAAAACAATGGATATTAACCCTGTTAATATATTCAAAAAGTTGTTAATTGACAATTTTCAGATAGTGCGCATGAATAACAACTAGCGTTAAATAAATCATACGCACTATGTCAGGGTTGGAAGTTATCGATTTTTTATAAATCAACGAATTGATCTGAATAAAAGCCGCTTTTTATGAACAAACGAATTGATTTCGGAAATCTATGAATTTCGATTTATTGAGCAATGCTTCTGCTCTATTTTTCCCAAATATACTAATCATGTGTGCAGCCAACTGTAAATACTACATGCAAATTTATGTTGGACATTTATTACAGGATTTTTAAAAAACTAAGAATTAGAAAGAGCTTTGTAATATAAACAAACGAATTGATTTTGAAAATCCATGAATTTATATTTATTTAACGAAGCTTCTGCTTTATTTTTCCCAAACATACTTATCAGGTGTGCAGCCAAATGTAAAAGCTCCAGATAAATTATTGGTGATTTTTTTATTTATTTATTTATTTTTTTTTGTTAAGCAACTACGTATGGAAGAAAAACCTGTTTAATATGAACAAACGAATTGATTTAGGAAATCTATGAATTTCTATTTATTAAGCAAAGCCTTGGCTTTGTTTTTCCCAATGAAAGTTTTCATGTGTGCAGCTAAATGCAAGTTCTACAGCTAAATTAATGTTAAAAATGTATTCATAGTTTTTTTCAGGAACTGCGGAGTGAAAGAATAGGTTGTGTAATATGGACAAAGGAATTGATTTCGGAAATCTCTGAATTTCTATTTATTAACCGAAGCTTGTGCTTTATTTTTCTCAAACATACTTATCAGGTGTGCAGCCAAATGTAAAAGCTACAGATAAATTAGTGGTGACTTTTTTACTTTCTATTATTTAATTTTTTTTTGTTAAGCAACTACGTATTGAAGAAAAAACTGAATAATATAAACAAACGAATTGAGTTAGGAAATCTATGAATTTCTATTTATTAAGCAAAGCCTTGGCTTTGTTTTCCCTAAAGACACTTACCATGTGTGCAGCTAAATGTAGGTTCTACAGCTAAATTAATGTTAAAAATTTATTCAAAAATTTCTTCAAAGTTTTTTTTTTTTTTCAGGAACTGCGGATTGAAAGAATAGGCTGTGTAATATGAACAAACGAATTGATTTCGGAAATCCCGGAATTTCTACTTATTAAGCAAAGCCTCAGCTTTGTTTTTCCCAAATATACCTATCATGTGTGCAGCCAAATGTAAATACTAGCGATAAATTAATGTTGGAAAATATTTATAGCTTTTCGAAGAAAATATTAATTTAGAAAAATGCTGCCTTATATTAACAAATGAATTGAATTTGAAAATCTGTGAATTTCTATTTATCAAGCAAAGCTTCTGCTTAATTTTTCCCATAGAAACTTGTAATGTGTGCAGCCAACTGCAAATACTACAGGCTAATTAATGTTGCAAATTTATTGATAGCCTTTTTAAGAAACCAAAAATTGAAAAAGGCCTCGTAATATAAAAACACGAATTGATATTGAAAACCTAAGAATTTCTATTTATTTTGTAATGCTCCTGCAACATTTTTCCCAAATATACCTATCATGTGTGCAGCCAAATGTAAGTACCTCGGATGAATTAATATTAAAAAATTATTAATAGTTCTTTAAAAAAAAAACTATTGGAAAAAATTAATTAAACGAATTGATTTTGAAAATCTGTGAATTACTATTAATTAAGCAAAGTTTCTACTCAATTTTTTCCAAAAATACCTATCATGTGTGCAGCAAAATTTAAATGCCACAGGTAAATTAGTGTTGAAAATTTTTAAAAACCTTTTTAAGGAACCATGAATAGAAAAAGGCCACGTAATAGGAACACACGAATTGATATTGAAAAACTAAGAATTTCTATTTATTTCGCCATGCTTCTCCTTCATTTTTCCCAAATATACCTATCATGTGTGCAGCCAAATATAAGTACCGCGGATGAATTACAATTAAAAAAAATATTAATAGTTCTTTTTTCAAAAAAATTCGATTGGAAAAGGTTGTGTGACATGAACAAACGAATTGATTTTGAAAATCTGTGAATTTCTATTTATTAAGCAAAGCTTCTGCTTTATTTTTTTCCAAATATAACTATCATGTGTGCAGCAAAATTTAAATGCCACAGGTAAATTAATGTTGAAAATTTATTAATAGCATTTTAAGGAACCGTGAATTTGAAAATGCTGCGTAATATGAAAACACGAATTGATATTGAAAACCTAAGAATTTCTATTTATTTCGCCATGCTCCTCCTTCATTTTTCCCAAATATACATATCATGTGTGCAGCCAAATATAAGTACCTCGGATGAATTAAAATTAAAAAATTATTAATAGTTATTTTTTCAAAAAAAAAAAAACGATTGGAAAAAGTTTTGTGACATGATTTTGAAAATCTGTTGATTTATATTTATTAAGCAAAGCTTCTGCTTTATTTTTTCCAAATATAACTATCATGTGTGCAGCAAACTTTATATGCCACAGGTAAATAAATGTTGAAAATTTATTAATAGCCGTTTTAAGAAACCACGAATTGAAACAGGCCTCGTAATATGAAAACACGAATTGATATTGAAAACCTAAGAATTTCTATTTATTTTGCGGTGCACCTTCTTCATTTTTCCCAAATATACCTATCATGTGTGCAGCTAAATGTAAGTACCGCGGATGAATTAATATTAAAAAATTATTAATAGTTTTTTTTTTTTCAAAAAAAAAAAAAAAAATACGATTGGAAAAAATTATGTGACATAAACAAACGAATTGATTTTGAAAATCTGTGAATTTCTATTTATTAAGCAAAGCTTCTGCTTTATTTTGTCCAAATATACCTAGCATGTGTGCAGCCAAATGTAAGCATCACACGTAAATTAGTGTTGAAAATTTATTAATAGACTTTTTAAGGAACCATGAATTGAAAAATGCTGCGTAGTATGAACAAACGATTTGTTTTCAGAAACCTATGAATTCCTGTAGATTATACAAGGTGCCTACTTCATTTTCTTCTCATATACTTGTCATGTGTGCAGCCAATTATAAGAGCTACGGATAAATTATTGTTGAATCTTTTTTTTAATTTTTTTAAGCAACTCAGTATTGAAGATAAAACTGTGTAATATGAAAAAACGAATTGATTGCGAAAATCCATTAATTTATATTTATTCAGCAAAATTTCTGCTTTATTTTTCCCAAATATACCTACCATGTGTGCAGTCAAATTTAAATATTACAGTTCAATTAATGTAAAAAATTATTAATAGCCTTCTAAGAAACTACTAATTAAAACAATTCTCTGTAATATGTTTAGACGAATTGATATTGAAAATCCAAGAATTTCCGTTTACAAAGCAAGGCCTCAGCTTCATTTTTCCCAAACATACTTATCAGGTGTGCAACCAAATTTAAGTACTACAGGGGATTTATTGTTCAAAGTTTATTGAGCGTATAAGTAACGCCGTCATTCATACGCCATACTCACTATTATATTATTTGAAATTATGTGAGGTAAATATCATCCCTCGGATGAATTTATTCTGCTATGTATCCAAGAGTAATATTGTTAATCTTGCCCTTGATTGCAAGCGAAATTGAGTGATATATGTATACGTATTATTCCAAAATATTTTCTCTAAGTTTTTTTTATGGACATTCGATCTAAATTCGCACATATAATGTAAAAACGAATTGATTTCAGGGAGTGACCAAAAGAACCGTGGTACCCCACAATGCCCTCTCTGCATTTCTGTTTATCTAGTCTAAGTGTGGAAGCAATATAGAAAAATATTTCGAATTCATTCCATGAAACTTTTCACTACCCTTCTGCAGGAATACTGCTGAAGTGAACAAAATGGTTGTGTAATATGCACAAGCGAATTGATTTTGAAAATCTAGGAATTTCTATTTTTCTATCAAAGCTTCTGCTTGATTCTTCCCAATGGTACTAATCATGTGTGCAGCAAAATGTAAGTATTACCGCTAAATTAATGTTGAAAATGTATTAGGCGTATGAGTAACAACACCACTTATACGCCACATTCACTACAACAATTCCTTAGCTAAATACACCATATTCATGGGTGGAAATGAGAAAACAAATAGCCTTAAGAATAAAGCTGAAACCACATCCAACGTTTGTGTAAAGTTTTGTGTCGTTTTGGCCGTTTTTACACTGTTGGGCATGATGCCGAAAAATTCAAATTCATTTGAAATATATGCCAGCAAACAGATCAACGCTGGACTTTGGTGTCGGCGTCGCCCTGTTGTTGTTGTATTTTTTCTTAAGGCCAAACACAAAACTTTACTCAAACGTTGGATGTGTTTTCAGCTTAAGCTATTATGAAGCGTATGACTTTAATTATCCCGAATAAATCATATGTTAAAATGTCATCTTTGTTAAACATGGACCGATGGAAAATTGCTGCCGATTTTGAACAAATGAATTGATAACGCCACTAACTCAAAGACAAAATTACTCAGTAGAAGGTTTTCATTCCACAGCTACATATCCTGCTCATGTGTGCAGCCATTTAGGGGTCATAAGCCAGAAAATTTCTAATTGTTTTAATTTTGACTTTTTTGGCCATATGAAAATTTTAACAAACAATTAACGCTATGATCAGCAAATGAATTGATTTTCAAAATCTATGAATTTCGAATTACTTCCTACAGTATTGTCTTTTGTTTCTCCAAATAAACTTATCATGTGTGCAGCCAAATGTAGCTTCTACAGGCAAATTAAAGTTTGAAGTCGATTATGCGTATGAGAAATGTTGTCAATCACGCACCATATTGTCTGGGCACATAATATTCCTGATTGATATAATGCAATCTTTTTATTTTGTATAGTAGAGCCTGTTCAAGTGTGCTGTCATTGAAGCATAAAATTCAGCAATTTTCCAATTTACCGATTTTTGCTTATTTTTGGAGACAAGAAATGAACGTAAGGTTTTATTACCTTTATGATAAATTCTTAGATTTTGAAAATCAATTCGTTTAGATTTTCAAAATCTAAGAATTTTTATTTATTTAGAATAGTCTCAGTTTTATTTTTCCCTAAGACACCAATCATTTGTGCAGCCAAATGTAGCTTCTACGGGCAGATTAACATTCAACGTGTATTTAGGCGTATTAGTAATGACTGTACTTATACGCAGTAGTGATCACTACTACTCCTTACGGGTAGATTAATATTGAAGGTGTATTTAGGCGCATAAGTAATGACGGTACTTATACGCAGTAGTGATCACTACTACTCCTTACGTTTCGAAAGTCACGTCCTACAGTTACATTAGAGTTTTTTTGCCGGGTTAAGCCACTTCATGAGGATTTACGTGACGTTTGAGATATGGAATTGACATTTGAAACCCAAAACACGGGGTATTAGTGTGCAAAGCGATGTGCTTACCATTGCCTAACAGTAACAACCAATGCTGACAAATATTGCAAATGGAGTTCATGGAATACAAGTAAAAAAGTGTCAGTCGGCTTTGCCGACAGATGTATACCCTCAGCCAATGTGAAGCGAAACTTTCACCTTCGGACAGATCGAATGTATTTAAGGTCTCTTCAGACTTTTGTGGCCCTTTTTGGACATTTGAACTTGCCGACAAAAATGTGGATTTAGAATTAACTGCACTAAGACACAAAGGTTGAACTTTTGTAGTGCAGGTATGTACCCTTAAGGAGGACCGATATGGGCCATTTTAGAAGTTAAACTGAATTTTGATAAAATATTAGGAGATCCAAAGTTTGGACCAAATTGGTTGCCCCATTCAAGTGATATCGTCCTAGCATTTTAGTGACATTTTTTAAATATTGGGGAGAAGTACCGAAAGTTTTGGACCGGTATTGCCCATGAAACTAAGTTTGGATATAATATGACGAAGACCAAATGTTGGACCAAATCGGTTGAACAGTTCGAAAGTTATCGTGCTCTCCGACCGCCACATATGGTGACATTGGGGTTTTTACACCTCTCGGGCTGTTTTCCCAAGAAATATGGACTTGCCCCTGAAAAAATTTTTACCGTCGTAATGGAGGTAGCGAATGCAAATCGCTTCAACAAAAATCAAAGTGATTCGAGATCAGGTCTTAAAGTGAACTTATCCGACATTTTGTGTGAGAGGTACCAGAAGGAGTAGACAAATATAGTCCATATTCGAACGTGATCTATATCTGGTAGATATATTAGGATGTGCAAAGTATGGATTACATCGGTCACACCCTTCAAGAGTTATCGTGCGTAAAATTTTTCCGAACATTTTTGAAGTTTTGTGGGGGAGGTACCTGAAGGAGTGGAACGATATAGCCCATTTCCGAATTTAAAGTATGTTTTGATAAAATATTACGAAGGCCAAATTTTGGACGGAATCGAAATATCCGTTCGAGTGTCACAGGGGCTTTTTGCACCTTTCCGGCCATTTGCTCAGGAAGTATGGGGATGCCCCTGATGAAACTTGTACTGTCGTATGGGGGAAGTGTATACAAGTTGTTGCAACAAAAATCAAAGCGATTCGAGAGCAGGTCCTAAACTGAACTTATCCGAAATTTTGTGTGGGAGGTACCCGAAGGAGTGGGCCAATTGAGTCCATATTGGAATCTTATCTAAGTCTGGTAGAAATTTCACGATGTGCAAAGTATGGACCAAATCGGTTACTTTC
>NW_027411977.1:239426850-239431850 GCF_047663935.1 Musca autumnalis | reverse complement strand
TATTTAACAGGGTTAAGTAAAATTGAAAAATTGTTTTTTCTTTAAATAAAAGTTAAAATCTTTACAAATTAAAAAATGGTTTCATTTAATACAGGTTTGTTTTTCAAATTTGTGTGTGTAATTTTTTTCAATATTTTTTTGAAATACATTTTCTTTTTTTTTTTAATTCAAGCTTATAATTATAAGTGGTATTTTTTATGGGGGTTTTTATAACTTTTTTTTTGTTTTAATTTAAAAAAAGGACTTTCACATAATTGCATGCAATATTTTTTTGTACAGTTTTCTGTGTTGTTGTTGTTGTTGGGTTTTAATAATTTAATTTCTATATAATTTAGCAATTAATAAATTGGGGGTTGGTTTGTGGAGTTGTTGATGTTTTAAATATTAACAGCAAAGAAAAAAATTCATTTTTTTTCTATGGTTGCCCGCCCCTGCTTGATTTTGTTTTTACTTAAGGAAATGGTTTATTGTGTTGTTGTTGGTTGGTTGGTTGATTGGCTGGCTGTAACACCCTTGATTGGCTGCCTTTTGCATCATCATCATTATCATCCTCTCTTTCTGTTACTCTATGATTTTCTTAAAAGTTGTTGTTGTTGGTTTTGGGGTTTATATTGTATTTCTTCTTCTTATGTTTAGCAAAGTTGTGTTTGTTGTTTGTTTTGTTTTTGCATCAGTCTCGATCATTTTGAATTGTGTTATATTTTTTTTTGTTTATAAATTATTTGAAGTAGACGTAGACGACTTTTTACATAGAAAAATATACAAAGTGAGGGAAACATTCAAATTTACAACATCATCAAGAAGTCACCACAGTGGGGTATGTGGCTGGGGGTGGAGGGGTTGGAGAGGAGCAAGAAATTTGTTTCCAAAATTAAATACTGTTCAACCAAAAGAAGAATGTAATTCTCTTTTTCTCTCTTTAGCAAAGAAACATACTCTCCTCCATCTCTCTCTCTCTCTCTTTCTCTTCCTCTAAGATCTAACTCTCTCAATCTCTATTGAGCTAGCTGCTATTCCCCACACTTACGCTTCCAACATGACCTTTTGCACCTGGGGACTGGAGGCCGGCGCCGTTGCGCTTGGCGTTACCGTCACATCAGCCGACACTGTGGGATAACGCTGGGCCGCTGAGGCTGCTGCTGCCACCAAAGCTTGCAATTTACTGGGAGGTGGTGTGGGTGATTTCTTGGACAAATTCAGTGGCTGCTGGGAATCGGCAATGTCAACCTGCAACTCCAACAGACGAGGCGGTGTGTTCATGGCCGAAGGTGAGGGCCTGGGCGGTGATACGCCGGCCGAGGTGGAGTGCGGTGATTGGAAATACTGGCAACCCGATGATGCGGATGACGAGGCGGAGGAGGAGGTGGCGGAGGAGCTTGATGACGTTGAGGATGATGATGAACCATTACTGCTGGGCGACACCGATTGCTGGCGTTGATTTATTGTTGTGGTGGTAATAACGGAATGTCCCGCCCAACGTCCAGCACCATTTACCGGCGGTGAGGCCAAAGCTGTCACCGTGGTGGTGGAGGGTGAATTGCAATTGGAATTTGGTGAACTGCTGGGTGAATTGCTGGTCGCATACATTCCATGCATACTGTGACCAGGTGCCGGACTGCGGCTACCCGGGCCATGCGGTGAACAGGCCATTAAATTCGTGGAGCTTGATTCACGCATAATATAGTTTTGTATAATATCGGAGCGTTTCATTTGTTCTGGAGTCATCCTAGGCTCAGCCATCAGCGACTTGGCCAACACGGAATGGGTACTGGACAACGAGGAGGGCTGATGATGGGCCCCACTGTTGGAATTGGTGGGTGTTGGTCGGGTCAAGTGCATGTGCAGCTGACTTTGATGTTGAGCAATGGCTGGCGGTGAGCTGGCCACAAACGATGTTGGCTGGGGGGAATGCGTAGCTTGTGGCACCATCAATACCTGCTGTTGTGAGCCGGAATTCGAGGAGGTGGTAGCAACTTGATTGGCAGATGGTGGTGGACTTTGGTTACCGCCGGCCGTGGCCAATTGGGGACTGGTGGAAGCGGCGGGTATGCTGGATGATGTGGCTGGATTTGTGGAGCTGGTGGCATCACCATCGGCACCATCAAATTCACGATGACGCAAAGCCCGGAATTTCTTGTGTGGCTTATAGGCCTCATCCATCAAGGAGTTGGTATCATACAATGGAGGGGCCTGCAGCACCCGCTTCAGCACAGGCATATCATCAACAATTTGTCTCTTAAGAGTGGCCGCCGAGGCCATTGTGGAGGGTGACGATGAAGAATTGGACGTTGAGGTGGCTGCCGCTGACATGGGTTGCGGTGAACGCACGGGCGAAACTGAGACCGTTACCTGGGTACTGCTAGCTGCCGCCGCCACTGCTGCTGCTGTGGAATTTTCACTGCAATCCAGGGCATCATCAACACTTGAACGCGGACTGGAACATGATGAGGAGCCACCTGAGCTCACGGTCTTGCCACCACATTCGGTTTTCTCATTGCCCGACTCAATACCCGAATCGGTGGGTGAATCCAATTTGCGATAACGATGCTGGGCCGGACCACTGGTCAAATGATGATGCAGCTGTTGGTGGGAATGTGCCCGAACAATGGGTGTGATTGTCAAACCATTCTGGGTCAAATGGGCATGGGAACCCACAATATCCAATTCATTGGTGGAATCGCCAGAAGAACCAGAATTGGCACGATTGCGCAGAGGGCAGGTGCCGGATAGAGTGGCTGCCAGCAGAGGGGCCGAGGAGGCCAATGAGGAGGTCTGTTGGCTGGCATGATGACTAATGTGATGCGGTGTACTGCTGCTGGTTGTGGAGGCAATTTGATATTCCAAATCTCCAGACTCTGTACTCGAAACCGAACCCAAGGGACTCTTGGCCTCAACATCCATGCGGTGATCATCCCAGCCATTGGGACTCTTGGAGAGGCCATGATGATCCTCATCCATGGACCACATTTGTTGGCGCAACAATTCTTTGTGCTCGGTACGGAACACCACCAACTTCTCGGTGTGCAGTGTGCTCAAGGTACGCAAATCAGGCATGGTATCGAGCAGCTTGCTCATGAAATCAGGTTGATCGGGACGATTCTGATTGATGATGGTCTGGAGGCAACCCTTCAAACGATTGTACATGCGTTCAATCAACTCAATGTTGCGCAAACCCGGCCGATCGGGGGTAATCAAGACAATGGCGCAGAACAGCCCTATCTCGGCATCTGTTAAATTCATGGAATTCATGCGTTCCGCGAAATTGAATGTGGAGTCGACCAAAAAGCGAGCATTGGCACCATTTTGTATAGCATCACGGCGCATTACCTGGCCATTCAGGCAGATTATGCTGTTGATGGAATTGTCGAACATGCAGATCAGGCGCACAAACAAAGCATCAAAGAGGCCAGCCTTCAGCAGGGTGAATTTGTCGTCCTGTGAGAGTAGCTGGAAACCGGGTATCATGCCGGCAAAGTCGATGACACCACGTATGACATGGGCAAAGCGCTGGCTGAATTCCTGTTCTGATTGTAGTTCTGGGGCGGGATTAAGGGGACAGGCCTGGAAAGATAAAGAAAAGTGGAGAGAAAAAATTAATTTAATATTTGCCACAGCTGTGATCGTATGTTTGTAAAGTTGTCAAGTCAAGTCATGTGGTTGCGGAAAAACCTTGCATGTTGTGAGCAAATCAATGAGCCGGCGGCAGGCACACACCCTCCCTTGCATCAGGGAGGTTTTATATGACCACACAACAGTTGTGAAATGCAAAGTTCACGCGAAGGTCAACAGGAAAAGCATTTTATTAGAGAGACCTATTAAAAAAGTATACTATAACGCTTATTATTATTAGAAACTACAACAACGACAACAACAAAAATCAATGAGGAAAAGCTTTTGTTAAGGTTATTTATAATATATAACACCTGGTTGATTGTTAGCCGTGTAAACGGGTGGCGGTGGTTGTGTGATTGGGCATTGTTATTTGTTATTAATAGTTTTTTTAAACAATTTTCTAAAGTCAAGGTTAATAACCTAAAGTTCAAGGTAGCTGGCAACAAGATAACCCCCTTCGTCACTAAGCACACTACACACACAACAACAACTATCAATGTTCTTTCCGGTTTCGCATACAGTCGTCCGTCGACTTGTCGTTTAGTTGTAAAACAAAATTCTAATATTTTTTCCTTTTATTTTTTTAGAATGTTTAACGTCATTTTTTTTTTGTCTAATACTATGACAGAAAATAGAACAACCAAACGAAAAACACAACAACAACAGTAATAACAACAAGTATTTTATTATTAACCTTGAAAAATATCTGTTTCTGTTGTTTAAATTATTTAGTATAGATTTCACAGAGAGATATCGAGAAATAGGCTCTCATTCTCTCGCTCTTTGTGTGGTTTCCCCCGTTAGCTCTCTTAGTTAAAATTTTTTTATAAAGGTAGTTTCTCATACCCACAAGGTAGTTTGATGTGCCTCACTAGTTTGTTTTTGGGGGGATTCTCTTCTCTGTGTGTGAAAACAAGAGACGACCGACCGAAGACTACACAGCCGAAAAAGGTCTACGAATGTTATTTAGTATAGTTACCATGAGTAATGATAATGACGAAGGCCAAACTATGGCATGTTCGTTGTTATTTGCCTTTGCTGTTGTTGTTGTTGTTGCCATTCTTGTAGTTCTTTGTACGAAGGTGTTGTGGTGTGGGTATGGTGGTGGGTAGACACCTTTTGTTCGTTCTTGTTGTGTTGTGATAGCCTTGGTCAAGTGCAAATTGCCGGCATTATAATATATGTATATCCTCGATATTTGTGAAAAAATACGCTTTTAATGGCCGGTATGCAAAGCCATAGACAACCGGATATACAAAAAAATATATTTTTTAAATAAAATATAGGGTTGCCATGTGAGGGAAAATTATATAAATTTGGGGGAAATTTATAAAAATAAATAAATAAATATTTTAATAGGAAAAAAAAATAAAAATATAATCGAAGTT
>NW_027411977.1:239376850-239419350 GCF_047663935.1 Musca autumnalis | reverse complement strand
ACTCGGAGGCTAAGGCTCGTTGTTGGCCACGATTTTGTGTGGATTGTTGCATGGCTGCCAATATGCGAGCCTTTTCACGTTTCGGCACGCGACCAAATCGCACAGCTAAAATGAGAAGAAGAGACGAAAAAAACATGGGTTATTAAATTATTAAAATTATGTTAACAGGTGTAATTTTTTTGTGTGGACAATAAAATATGTAATTTATGTAACAGCTGGAAAAATTAACCCCTTTTCCCAAAACTATGAAAAATTATCAAAAATTAAGGTTAAACAGGAAGTCTTCTTAAAAAAGGGGACAAAAAGACAGAGCAATCTGTCGCCGTTTTTTTTTTTTTTTTTGTAACTTTACCCTTACCCCTGAAAACCAATTTTGTCATGTTATTGAGCTGCCTGCTTGTTGTTAATGGCCTACGTTTTTTATTTATTTCAGTTTTTTTTTTCATTTGTGTGGTGGAAGGCCCTTTAAGTGGGTCATTGCCTTATTCGGTTTTTGTTAATATAAAGCAGACGCGTTTTGCTTACAATAAATGCAAGCGTAATGTAAACTTAGCAGCTGCCATTGCTACACACAGACATAGAGTGTTCGTTATGTAGATGACACTGATGATGGCTACGTAGTTTGCCATGAATGAATGGCAAAACAAAAAACCCGAAAACTAAATGTTACACTTTCTCTTTTGTTTAAAGTTTTTGAAAAAAGAACAGCAGACATAAAATCTCACCCACCATCTGAAAGTCACGTTTTTTCGTGTAGCAAAAGGGCTTGATATTACCATGGCGGGGTCATGACCCAGAATTGTGGTGAAGTAGTTTTTTTTTTGGGGCCAGAGCTTGTAAAGCTGTCAAAAAGAAAGTTGTGGCATACTTCACCACTGGTTTTTTTGCTTAAGACAAAAAAGAAGAGATTTTCTAGCCAAAAACCCATTTAAGCATTTTCTTTTGGTTAACGCTTTACAGCTGACGTTTGGAATTGGGTTAAAAAGAAAGTAAATATATTCAAATCTTGTTCTTGATTTGGAGATTATAAGCCACTTTAAAAACCTGTGATTTTTTGTGAGAACATGACCCAAGGCTTTGCAATGTGAGCTATAAAATAAAAAAAAATATTAATATAGCCCCACCATCATCGTAAAATCCATTTGGTTTTCAAAACCACAAGCTCTTGGCCCATTTTTTTAATTTTATAAATATCCATCTTTGATTTGGTTTTTATGTTTTTTTTATTAACCAAAGAGAGATGGAACCTAAAATTAGTGTTAAAAGTGACACCAATTGAAATTTCTCTTTTCGATGATCTACAAACTTCAACATCATCATCGCCAACACCATTGCCATAATCATCATCATCATCAAATACCACTTCTAAGCAATTAATAAAGAATAGAAATGGAAAGAAGAAACACAACTTTTGTACACATTTCTATTTGATATCAATAAACATTTAACAACAACAACAATAATATTCACATAAAGTGAGAGGAAATCTCTCTTTTTTTCTATTATTATTTTTGTAGGTTTGTCTAGCTTTCAAATATCTTTTCTATGCCGACTGATGATGGTGATGGTTGGTGCTGCTGCTTCTGTGTTGATGTGATGTTACTACTGACATACTTTTCTTTTAGAGCCACACACACACACTCTCACACGAAACGCCATCAAAAGCCGGCTTTATAAAGTGGAAAGCAAACCAGGTCAAATGAAAATGAAAACTCGGCTTCAAAGCATGTTAGGCCAGCCAGCTAGCATGGATGGCATGCTAACGCCAACCAAAAATGCTAATAATGACGTTGTAAAAATGGGGGACGACGACGAAGAGAAATTAGAGCGAGCGCGCTTTGAAAGCTAAAACCAAAAACAAAAACGAGATTTCAAACGCACAACTTTCTTGGGGAGTCAGTCGGCGACAACAAAAAAAGAAATGAAAACAAAACAAAAAGTTGGTCACACGCACACATGGCCAACAGCAACAACAACAACAACAAAAAAACAAACCGAAACAAATATTAATAAAATGGAAAGAAATTAAAAGCGAAAATTGTGGCAGAATATTTTTTAGAGGGAAATTAATTTTGAAAAAAAAAAAAATAATAATAATATTAAAAAAAATATTATTATAAAAATATTAATATTAAAAAAATATTAATACTAATCACACTCACACATGGCCAACAGCAACAACAACAAAAAACAAAACAAATATTAATAAAATGGAAAGAAATTAAGAGCAAAAATTGTGGCAAAATATTTTTAAGGGAAATTAATTTGAAATAAATAATAATTATTAACAAAAAAATTATTATAAAAATATTAATATTAAAAAATATTAATATTAAAAATATTAATATTAAAAATATTAATATTTAAAAATATTAATATTAAAAAATATTAATATTAAAAATATTAATATTAAAAATATTAATATTAAAAATAATAATATTAAAAAAATATTAATATTAAAAATATTAATATTAAAAATATTAATATTAAAAAATATTAATATTAAAAATATTAATATTAAAAATATTAATATTAAAAATATTAATATTAAAAATAATAATATTAAAAAATATTAATATTAAAAATATTAGTATTAAAAATATTAATATTTATTACTTTTTAATAAATATAATATTAATATTTTTAATACTAATATTTTAGTATTAATATTTATTATTAATATTTTTAATATTAATATTTTTAATATTAATATTTTTTAATATTAATATTTTTAATATTAATATTTTTAATATTAATATTTTTTAATATTAATATTTTTAATATTAATATTTTTAATATTAATATTTTTTAATATTATTATTTTTAATATTAATATTTTTAATATTAATATTTTTTAATATTAATATTTTTAATATTAATATTTTTAATATTAATATTTTTTAATATTAATATTTTTAATATTAAAAAATTTTAATATTAATATTAATAAATATTAATACTAAAATATTGCTAAATATGTTAAAAATATTAATATTAAAAATATTAATAATAAATATTAATACTAAAATATTAGTATTAAAAATATTAATATTATATTTATTAAAAAATTTATAAATATTAATATTAAAAAATTTATAAAAAAATCAAAAATATATTTAAAAATGTCTGCACACTTCAGTGAAATTTAGAGATTTTGAAAGTATTGGCTTTAGAGAATCAAACCTCATTGGAAGCCTTGTAAAATCAATTCGTATTTTCTTAAAAAAAAATAATTAAAAACACAAATATTAAAAATATATTTTTAATTAAAAAATTAAACAGAAAAATGTTTGCACACTTGAATGAAATTGATTGATTTGGAAAGTGTTGGCCATGGTGAACATTACCTAATTAGCAGTTTCGTAAAATCAATTCCTATTTCCTTAAAAATAAATTTTAAAAATTATTTTTTTAAATAAAAAATAATGAAACCGCAAATGGTTGCACACTTGAAGAAGACATAATTTGTAAGAAGCATACAGCACCAAGTAATGATACCCATTTTGTAGTTTGCTAAAATCAATTCGTATTTTCTTAAAAATAAATATTTAAAAAAAATATATTTTTAAATAAAAAATAATAAAACCACAAATGGTTGCACACTTGTACGAGACATAACTTTTAAGAAACTACTGGCCCTAAGTAAAGATACCTATTTTTAGTTTGCTAAAAACAATTAGTATTTGCTTAAAAATAAATATTTAAAAAATAAATTAAATATTTAAAGAATAAAAAATAATAAACCCACAAACGGTTGCACACTTGAAGAAGGCATAATTTTTACGAAACTTCTAGCCCCAAGTAATGATACCTATTTTGTAGTTTGCTAAAATCAATTCTTATTTCCATAAAAATAAATATTTAAAAAAAATATATTTTTTAATAAAAAATAATAAAACCACAAATGGTTGCACACTTGAAGAAGACATAATTTGTACGAAACTCCTAGCCCTAAGTAATAATACCCATTTTGTAGTTTGCTAAAATCAATTCGTATTTTCTTAAAAATAAATATTTAAAAAAATATATTTTTTAAATAAAAAATAATAAAACCACAAATGGTTGCACACTTGAAAGATACATAATTTTTAAGAAACTACTGGTCCTAAGTATTGGCGCCTACATTGCAGTTTGTTGGAATCAATTCGTATTTCCTTATAAACAATTAAAAATATATATTTTTTTAAATAAAATATAATTTAACAACAAATTGCTGCACACTTGAAAGAGACATGATTTTTAAGAAACTACTGGCCCTAAGCAATGTCACCTGCATTGCAGTTTGTTGGAATCAATTCGTATTTCCTTATAAAAAATTAAGAAAAAATATTTTTTTTTAATAAAAAATAATCTAACAACAAATTGCTGCACACTTGAATGATACATAATTTTTAAGAAAGTACTGGCCCTAAGCAATGTCACCTATATTGCAGTTTGTTGGAATCAATTCCTATTTCCTTAAAAATAAATATTTAAAAAAATAATTTTTTTAAATAAAAAATAATCTAACAAAAAATTGCTGCACACTTGAAAGAGACATCATTTTTAAGAAACTACTGGCCCTAAGTAATGTGACCTATATTGCAGTTTGTTGGAATCAATTCGTATTTCCTTATAAAAAAAATTAAAAAAAAATATATATTTTTAAATAAAAAATAATATAACCACAAATGGTTGCACACTTGAAGAAGACATAATTTGTACGAAACTCCTAGCCCTAAGTAATAATACCCATTTTGTAGTTTGCTAAAATCAATTCGTATTTTCTTAAAAATAAATATTTAAAAAAATATATTTTTTAAATAAAAAATAATAAAACCACAAATGGTTGCACACGTGAAAGAAACATAATTTTTAAGAAACTACTGGACTTCAGTAATGTCACCTATATTGCAGTTTGTTGGAATCAATTCGTATTTCCTTATAAAAAAAATAAAAAATATATTTTTTTTTAATAAAAAATAATTTAACAAGAAATTGCTGCACACTTGTACGAGACACAATTTTTATAAAACTACTAACCTTAAATAATGATAACTATTTTGTAGTTCGCTGAAATCAATTCGCATTTTCTTAAAAATCAATATTTAAAAAAAAATATTTTTTTTCAAATAAAAAATAAAGAAATCACAAATGGCTGCACACTTGAACGAGACACAATTTTTATGAAACTACTAACCCTAAATAATGATAACTATTTTGTAGTTCGCTGAAATCAATTCGTATTTCCCTAAAAACAAATATTTAAAAAAATATATATTTTTAAATATAAAAAAAATAGTTAAACAACAAATGGCTGCACACTTGAACCGGGCATGGTTTTTTAGATACCCCTAGCCCTGAGTAATGATAACTATGCTGCAGTTTGTTGAGATCAATTCGTTTTTCCCTAAAAACAAATATTTAAAAAAATATATATTTTTAAATGTAAAAAAATAATTAAACAACAAATGGCTGCACACTAGAACAGGACATGTGTTTTTATAAACTACTAGGTCTAAGTATTCTGAACTATGTAAAAGATTGCTGAAATCAATTTGTACTTCTTCAAACATAAATATTAAAAAATATTTTTTAATTTTTTCTTTAATAAAAATAATTAAACAATTAATGGCTGCACACTTGAAGGGAACGGGATATTTAAGAGACTTCTAGACCTCATTAATGTTACCAATATTGCAGTATGCTAAAATCAATTCGTATTTTCTTAAAAATAAATATTTTACGAAAATTTAATTTTTTTTAAACAAAAAATATTATATACAAGAAGCCTTTGCACACTTAAACGGCATATATTCTTTCTGAATGTTTTGACCCTAAACAATTTAATCCACTTGTCAATCTATTGAAATCAATACTTATTTTATTGAAAATAAATATTTTAAAAAAATGTTGAAATTTTAAATAATAAATTATTACAAATAAAAAACCCTTGCACACTTAAACGGCATATATTTTTTCTGAGGCTATTGAATCTAAGGAATTTAATACACAGGGCAGTCCATTGAAATCAATTCGTATTTTCTTAAAAAAAATATATTTAAAAAAATAAATAAATTTTGAAATAATAATTTTTTATAAATTAAAAAACCCTTGCACAACGGTGTAATTTTTTTCTGAAGCTATTAACTCTAGGGAATATATCCTATTTCGCAGTTTAGCTAAATCAATTGTTATTTACTTAAAAAATAATATTAAAGAAAATTATTATTAAAAAAATTACAACAACTAAAAAATGCTTGCACACTTGGGCGGCATATATGTTTTCTGAAAGCACTAGCCATAATGAATTTAACCTCTTTTGCAGTTCAGCCAAATCAATTCGTATTTACTTAAAAAATAATATTAAATAAAATTATTATTTAAATAAAAAATTACAACAACTAAAAAATGCTTGCACACTTGAGCGGTATATAATTATTCTGAAATTACTAGCCATAATAAATTTAACCTCTTTTGCAGTTTAGCTAGATTAATTCGTATTTTGTTAAAAAAAATAATATTTAATAAAATGTTGAATTTTTAAATATTAAATTTTTATAACTAAAAAACCCTTGCACACTTGAACCACATATAATTTTTCTGAAGCTTCTGACTCTGGGGAACATAACCTATTTAGCAGTTTAACTAAATCAATTCGTATATTCTTAAAAAAATAATATTTAATAAAATATTGAATTTTTTAATATTAAATTTGTAAAACTAAAAAACCTTGCACACTTGAACGATATATATTTTTTCTGAAGCTCTTGACTCTGGGGAACATAACCTATTTAACAGTTTAGCTAAATCAATTCGTATTTTGTTAAAAAATAATATTTAACAAAAATATATAATCTTTAAATAATAAATTTTTATAAACAAAAAACCCTTGCACACTTGAGTGGCATAATTTTTTTCTGAAGCAATTGACTTTAGGGAAAATGCCCAATTTTACAGTTTAGCTAAATCAATTCGTATTTTCTTAACAAAAAATATTTGAAAAAATATATATTTTTTAGAAAATAAATTACTGTAAATAAAAAACCTCTGCACACGTGAACGGCATAATTTTTTTCTGAAACAATTGGCCCCAAGAGATATAATCCACTTGGCGGTCTGTTCAAATCAATTTGCATTTCCTTAAAAAAAAATATTTAAAAAAATATTTTTTTTTAAAAAATTTTCAAATTTTTTTTTAAGAATAATAGCTAGACACACTTTGAAAATTAAAGCTTATTTTAAAAGTTTTACTTATAAAAATGTTATTTTTTTATTTTTCAAATAAATTGATTTTATAATATTTTTATTTTTTATTTACAAATAAAAAATTTGAAATCATTTTTTTTTTTTAAATTTTCATTGTAGATTTTCCTTTGTGGTGCTCCACAAAGTTTTCACTTTTTATAAAAAAAATATAGTTTTTTATTTTTTTTTTTGTTTTGTCGTGTGTCAGTTACAATTTTTCCTCCTCCTCTTCTTCTTCTACATCCAAATGGAACCAGTCTTTCTTTCTTTCTTTGCTATCAAAAGTAGGTAAAGTATGTTGTACGCGATTTCTAGTTTATCATGGCGTTGGGTATTTCTCTTTTCAATTTCACTTTATAATAAATTAAAGCAAAAAAAAGCAACATTGCCTCAAATAAACAAAAAACCTGTCTAGCGAAAAACACGTGAATATTTCTTCAGTCTCTTTTGGCTTTAATTAAAGAAGCAAAAAAAAAACAGACACTTACGGGCATTGTGATAGTTGACATTGCCTTTGAGTATACTTTTAAGTATGGGTAATTCTTCAGCCATTTCGATAACTGTGTGGGTAATTTTGCTGTTTTTGGTATCTTTGGGGGGATATTTTTTTAAAGGAATTTCTGGCGTTTTTAAAACATTAAAACGCCTTATTTTTGATATTTTTTTCAATTTGTGAAAATAAAAGTTGGCACAATTTCACTTTATTATTTTTTGTCGCGGTTTTAAAACTTGTGCGACATTTCAAAAAACTTTTTTGTTGGTTTTGTTGTTGTTGTTGGAAAAAACACCAGGTACTATTTGAATTTTTCTTGTAAATTTTCTTTGAGTAAAACTTGTAACAGGAACTTTAAATTTCTTCTTCTTTTTTGAGATATTTCTATAGATTTTTTTGCTTATAAAAATTTCTTTAACATTTTTTTTGGTTTGAATTTAGCGCGTAATCCTCAGGGTGTACGAGATAACTGCTGCTGTTGGATGCTGTGCTTGCTGCTTATGTTGTTGTTATAATTTTAATTAATTCTCTTTATAAAATATTTTTTATTTGAAAATCTTTGGATTGGTTGAAATATTTTTTGCAAATATTTTTCTTATTTTCATTCAAATACTTTGCCGTGTTATTTTCATATTTTTTGCTAATTTCATGTCACCACTTTTTTCTTTTTAGTTTTAAATATTAGAATTTCTTCTCAATTCTATTTAAATAATTTTTCTTTTTATTTTTTTTTTTTTGTAATAATTTATAATGTTTTTTCTAGTAATAGCTTATTATAAATAATTCAATTTTGGTATTTTGCGTTTATTTTATTTCTTTACTATCCACTTTATTATTTGCTTTTTGTTTGCTATTTGTTTTTATTAAACATGACAAAACTCGACAAGGTCTTGAACGCGACTAACTGTAAAAATCTTAGGCATGTTACGAATATACCAAAAAGGTACAACATGTGTATAAGCAGCACCAGCCACCAGCCGCAAGCAAGCATACAACAGCCTCTCTCTGACTCTTTGCTACACACAATATATTCTAAGAGCTTAAGGGTATCAAACAATTAAGAGCTAGAGCAGAGAATTGTTGTGTGTTACTCTCCCATAAAGAAAGCTTCTTTATGATTTCCGCAGTTCGTCCGATACCCCCCCCCCCCCCCCCCAATATTGGGAGCCACATATTTTTATTCTCTTCTCTTGTTGTTGGGAGAAAAGTTCATTGTTCGTTCTTGGCAGAGTTCGTGTTTTCTGTTGTTGATGAATACATTGAACTGTTTGTTGTGTTGTGTTGTGGGGGGTTTTTGTCTCTTAAAATGCCATAGCTTTTGTTGTGTGTCCACCGTTTGATTGGCATCTGCCGGTGTGTATGTGTTGTGTGGGATGTGTTGTTGTTGTTGGTAGTTAATGAACCCTTCAAAGGTAGGTAAACCATTTACGAAAGGTTATTGTTTGATGATTTTTTAAAGGTTAAGAATAAAATTGCCAACAAAAAACAAATCAAGGAGAAAAGCTTGAGTCTTGCAAAGAGAATTGTGGATGTTGAAGAGTAATCAAACGACTAATTGATAGAAATTGTCATTATTATTAAGAAAAAATATTAAAAAAATAAAAAATTCAAATGAATGAATTAAAACAAAAATATTATAATCAATCAAGAATAGAAATAAGTATAATATATAATAAAAAAATCCAAAAATTTGGAATTAACAAAAATTAAAAAATATTCTAACCAAATAAATAAATTATAAAAATACAATAATCAATTAAGTACCAACATATTTTTTATAGAATGGAAAACTTGAAAAATAAAATCAAAATTAAAACCAAAAAATTAGGAGGAATTATTTTAAAAAAAGTAAAGTAGGAAAAATTAAAAAAAAAATAATTCAAGAAAAATAAAGTTTGGTTCAAAAACGGAATTAAATTTGAATATTTTCCAAATACAAAACAATTTAATGAAACTAAAAATTTGGATTTAACGAAAATTCAAAGAGTTCAAATAAAACAATTTATAAAAATAATTTTTTTTAATGGAAAATTTGGGAAATATTTTCAAAATTAAAAAAAAATGGAATGATTTTGAAAAAAGTGGAGTACGAAAAAATTTAAAAATACAAAATTTAAGAAAACTAAAGTTTCGTTCATTTGAAAATTGCAAATGTTGAATTTAAAAAAAATATATAAAAAAGAGTTTTTAATGTCCTGCCTCTCCAATGAAATTTAGTTAAATTATTTGACAAATAAAAAGAAATTTAGATTTGGATTTGAGGAAAATTCAATGAATTCAAATAAAACAAATTATAAAAATATTTTTTTAATTGAAAATTTGTGAAATATGTTCAAAATTTAAAAAAATGGAATGATTTTGAAAAAAGTGGAGTACAAAAAAAAAATTTTAAAATACTAAATTTAAGAAAACTGAAGTTTGGTTCTTTGAAAATTGCAAATGTTGAATTAAAAAAAATATAAAAAAAAAAGTTTTTAATGTCCTGCCTCTCCAATGAAATTTAGTTTAATTATTTGACAAATAAAAAGAAATTTAAATTGCAAAATATCCAAAGAAATTAAAACAAAAATTTTAAATTGCAAAAATACTTTAAGAATTAGAAAAAATCAAAAAATAGTCAGAAAAAATAAAATAATTGTAAAACATTTTAAATTGCATAAAAATTCGAAAAAAATTAATAGATCCAGCAATTAGCTCTATAGTTTAACGGAATTTAAATATTCATAAAAAAATATTTTGAAATATTGGTTTCTTTCAAAACAAATAAATTTTAAATAAAATTGAAAATAATGAAATTTTTTCCTAAGAATCCTCAATAATCGTAGAAAAGTGTTAATATTTTCTGTGCCAAAATGTAGAAATATTTAATTTTTAATTTTAAAGTTAAAAAGAAATATTTTAATTTATAATTTTTTAATTTAAGTTATTTTTTTAATTTTGTATTTTACAACAACAAACAAATTAATTTGAAATAAAATTTAAAATCAGGTAGGAAAAAGTCCATAGAAAGAAAAAATTTAAAATATTAATAATTAAAAAAATTTAACATGTTTCTTTAACATTAAAATTAAAAAAAAAACAGTTTTTTTAATTTTAAAATTAAAAATATATTACTGAAATTAAAAAATAAAAATATTGTTTAATTTTAATATTAAAATTATTAAAAAATTTTAATATTAAAATTAAACAATATTTTTAATTTTTAATTTAAATAATATATCTTTAATTTTAAAATTAATTTTTTTTCATTTTATGTTAAATAAAAATGCTTCTTTTTTTAATTATTAATACTTTAAATACTTTTAATATTAAAAAATTCAACAAAAATATGTAACTGTTTATTAATTTATTTTTTTTAATTAATTATATTATGTTTAGTTTTAATTAAAATTTTTAATTATTTTACATTTCAATATCAAAAATGTTTAATACTTTTAATAATAATAATTTTAATATTTAAAAAAAATCAACAAAAATATGTAACTGTTTATTAATTTAATAATTTTTAGTTAATTAATTTATTTTTAGTTTTAATTTATTTTTTGTTTATTTTAAAATTTAATTTAGCTTTTTAAATTTGTCAACAACAAAGAAATTAATTTGAAATCAAATTGAAAATTATGTAGGACAAAATCCATAGAATGATAAAAATTTTCAAAATTATTAATTTTAAATAAATAACATATTTATTTAACTTTAAAATTAAAATACAATTTTTTTAATTTTAAAATTAAAAAATATTACTTGAATTTAAAATTAAAAAATATTATTTAATTTTAATATTAACAATTTTTATAATTTTAAATTTAAAAAAATCAACAAAAATCTGTTTCTGTTTATTAATTTTTAGTTAACTAATTTATTTTTGGTTTTAGTTTATTTTAAAATTTAATTTATTTTTTAAATTTACAAAAACAAAAAAATTAATTGGGAATAAAATTGAAAATTCTGTGGGAAAAAATCCATAGAATGATAAAATTTAAAAAAAATATTAATTTTAACTAAACAACATATTTAGTTAACTTTAAAATTAAAATACAATTTTTTTAATTTTAAAATTAAAAAATATTACTTGAATTTAAAATTGGAAAATATTATTTAATTTTAATATTAAAATTTTTTATAACTTTGTAATAATAATAATAACAACAACAACATGTTACTTTTAATTATTAATTAATTATTAGTTAATTAATTTATTTTAGTTAATTAATTTATTTTTAGTTTTAACTTATTTTTTTTTAAATTTTAAAATTTAATTAATTTTTTTTTTGTTAATTTTAAGTTATGTATGTTCGACAACATTTAGAAATATATCAAACAATTTTTTTATTTATTGTTTCTTATTTAAAATTTGTTTGAGAACCTAATAAAATTACCGGTAAATTCCATATACTCTTCTCTGCGATGCTTAGCTTTTGGCGCTACTGCTCTTTAATAAACTAAAAAAACTTTTGCTCCCCATCAATGGTGTGCACGGCCATCCACTAGTGGTTTCTGCAAAATACTCTTAATTTAATTAATTCAACAACACTTGGGCGTTCAAGTATTTTTTGTAATAATACTTTAATAATTCATTTGTAGCACGATTTTAGGTAACATTAGTGCTTATAACTGTCTAAATATGTTATGAAACAATAAGAACAAATAAATATTAATTCTCTCTTAAATTTTCTCTTTTCCTATTTTGCTCACCATTGCTCCCCATTTAATATTTGCTCTTTATACTTTCATAATAAGAGAAAAAAACTTAAGCTCCCATTTTCTCTTTTATTGTTGTCTTTATCAAAAGCCCCATTAAGCTCACTCTTGAAAAGTCCCAACATAAAGCTTTTCACCTGTGTTGCTATGGTGGTGAATATACATTTTAGTTCCAAGTTTTGCCACCAACTTGAAACAAAATATGAAACTAAACTTTTGTTAAGCTTTTATAAAAAGCTCTTTTTATACAACTAAATGTTCTTGCCATGGATATTATTTCAAAACTCAACAATGGGGGATAAATAATGAACAACAGAATTTAACAAATAATTAATTTCAATTATTTGTTGTTAACAATAAAACAAAAAAATGATGCCTTGAACTTCATAATTATTATGGCTTAAAAATAGCTTTAGTTTTATAAAGGTTATGAGAAGTGTGCGAGGGTGGGTGTGTTTGTGTTGAAAAAATGCCATTAAAATTAATTATCACTAATGTACTAAAATTGTTCAAAACTAATTATTTAAACAAACAAAAACAACAACAACACCAACAATAGACATTTTGAATATCATGAAACGTCCTTTTAGGGGTATGTCGTTGTTGTATATTTGCCATGGGTGTGTGTGAATGTGGCTGTGCTTTTAAGTAGAACGAGGGCAGTACACACGTTTGATGTCATTTATGTGTGTTTTAATTTGCCTTGGGTTCAATGACTTTTTGGTGAGGCGAGCGTAATAATGTTTGAAATTAAACAACAACAACAACAATGGCAACTATGCATACATCATCGTAGTCAATCACTCTTAGAGATCAATTTTATGTAGGTTGGCAATTGATGTGCCATTTTTTTGTTTGATTTGATTTGAATTTTTTCAACAAGTTTCAATAAAAATGTCAAGGTTTTGAGCACCAAAATCTATAGGTAATTAATCAATTAACTTAATTTGTGACACAAATTTCAAAGCTCTCGTCTTTTTGACATATTTGAAGAGAAAAAAAAAAATGAAATGCGACTAACCCATAAATCATAATTTTGTGACTTTAAAATGCAAATGCAAAAATGTCCATATTACAAAATATTTGAATGAAATCCATCAAAACCGTTACGTTTTTGCGTGCATAACCATAACAAAAAACACATTGGTTTCATACATTTTTGGTTGATACAGCGAAAGAGAAATCGAAAACAACATGACAGACAAACAATAAAACCTACCCTACGAGTGAAGAAAGAAAAAAACAACAACAACAACTTCAACAAGCATCTGGTCAATGAACTCAGCAAAAGTAATGAGGCCAACACAAGCCAAAGGGGAAATAATAAAAAGAAACAAACAAAAAATGAGAAAGCTATTAAAAATAAATTTTCAAAATTTGTTTAAACTACAAAATCAAGTGCACAATGCTCCCATATGGGATATATTATTTTTTGGAAATTTATTTCTTTTTTAAAAATTAAAGAAAAAACAAAAAATTAGGAAGAAAAAATGTCAATTCTTAAAAAGATTGTGTACCCATTACCCTTAGTAGTGGTTACGGAAATTTCTAAAATTACTTTCCCCAAGAACATTTTTTCCAACCCAGACGTATGATTAATAAATATCTAATGATGCTTGCTTGTCATTAAGCATACGCCCCCTGTTCTTCAAACGAAAACATAATGGTTTTTGTTTTCAATACTCTTAATTCTTAATTGATTTCAAAATAGAAAAACAAGAAAATAACAAAAATATAAAATCATTGACTAGCTTAGACTTCCGCTGCTTTTTTTACTTTTCTACCTTACAAAATTTTGCCCATTGATGTTTATTATCTATTTTTTTCTTCTTCTTTCTGGTAATTGTGTTGAGTGAGTCTTTGTGCTTAATGATGCGCGAAAGTAAAAGTGAAAGTTTTTTGTTTTGTGTGCGTTTGGCTCGTTTTTGTTATGGGGTTTTTGAACCGTGATCGTGTTCTTCATAATTTCTTTAGTTTTGTCGCTCTTTTTTTTGGCTAAGGTGCTTGCTGGTGGCTGTCAATGATATATTTCTTTCTTTTCGAACACAATTTTTTGTTTTAAATTTTTTCAACAAACGTGTTTTGCCTACAACATGTGTTTGTGTGTGCGTTGCTCGGTTGTTGATCAAAAAGTCATTGACTTGGAAATTTCTTTTTCTTTCTTTTCGGTTTCATTTCACTTTCACTTACTTTGTTTGAGCTATGTCTTGGCTTTGCCAGTAGTTGTTGTTGCTACACGTAAATTACCCAAGCAGTATTTAAAAAAAAATGGTGTTGTTTTTTTAATATTATTTTTATTGTAACCTGATTTTTTCGGTTTTGTTACCTACCTCAATAAGTGTGTACATAGTGTTACACAAACTACAATAATAATAATAATGAAAAATAAATGTAATCGAGAAACTTTCTTTAGCTTTCTTTGTATGCTCTAAACGTATGTAAGTCGGGTTTTTTGCTGTTGTTCATAAATGCGAAAGTTATTAGCCATTGCAATAAACAGGGGTAGCCAAGGAAGTCAATGACCGCAGAAGGTTTAAAAAAAAAGAAATTTATTGGGGTATGATAGCCGCCTCAGGAAACGTGGTGATATCAAGTGGAATTAATTTCTTAAGTAGCCATACTTCAATAAGACTAATATATATTTAGAAATGTTTGACAGTTTCAATACAACTATAAATGTATTACCAACAAATCAATATTTAACTAATTTTTAAATTCATCTATTTAACTTTAATAATTTTGAAAATGATCTTAAAAATAATATTAAAAAATAATTCTAATAAAAATATAAAAACTAAATAATAATAATAAACAGAACTCAAAAAAAATATTCTCAAATTTTTAATTAAAAATTAAAAATAAATTAATTTTTATTTTTAATAACAAATTTGAAAATATTTTTTTTTTGAGTTTTGTTTATTATTATTATTTAGTTTTTATATTTTTATTATTTTTAGAATTATTTTTAAGATAATGCATACGTATTTTTTATTTTATTTTATTTATAATTAATTAATAGCATTTTTATTAATATTTATTTTTGTATTATTTTTATTAAATTAAATTTGTTATTTTTAATTCTTTTAATTTGTTTTTTTGCATAAACTAATGAAAATTATTTATTTTATATTTTTTATTTAATTTGTTATATTTTTGTATTTTTCATTGGTTTTTTTAGTTAAACTTTTTAAAAATTTCTGTTTTTAAAATAAATATTATTTTTATAAATTAAAAATTTAAAATTTAATTAAAATTATTAATTTTATATTATTATTTTATATATTTTTATAGTTTTTTAATGAGTTTTTAGTTAATATTTATTTGTTTAATTTTTTTTATTTTTTATATTTAATTAGTAATTTTATTTAATATTATTTATTTTTAATTTTATTTTATTATTAATATTATTTTATTTTATTATTATTTTTATTATTAATATTATTTTATTTTAATAATTAGTTATTTTTATTTTCAATTTTATTTTATTATCAATATTATTTTATTTTGATAATTAGTTATTTTTATTTTTTATTATTTTTAATTAATATTATTTTTTATATTATTTTTAAGTAATTCTATAAGTATTTTTTTATTTTTAATACTTTTATTTTATTTTTAATTAATTAATAATATTTTTATTAATATTTATTTTTGTATTATTTTCATTAAATTTAAGTTACGCTTTTTTTAATTCTGTTATTTTCCTTAAATTATTTTTTTATTATATTATATTTTTAATTAATGTGTCATATTTTTGTATTTTTTATTGGTTTTTTTAGTTAAACTTTTTAAAAATTTCTGATTTTAAAATATATATTATTTTGATAAATTTAAATTATTAATTTTTATTTATATTTTCTACTATTTCTAATATTTTAGAAAATTATTAATTTTATATTATTATTTTATCCACTTTTATAGTTTTTTAATCAGTTTTTAGTTAATATTTATTTATTTCATTTTTTTTATTTTTTATATTTAATTAATAAGTTTATTTAATATTATTTATTTTTAATTTTATTTTATTATTTTAATATAATTTTATTTTATTATTATTTTTATTTTTAATATTATTTTATTTTAATAATTAGTTATTTATATTTTTTATTATTTTTAATTAATATTATTTTTTATATTATTTTTAAATAATTTTATAAGTAATTTTTTATTTTTAATAATTTTATTTTATTTTTAATTAATTAATAATATTTTTATTTATATTTATTTTTGTATTATTTTCGTTAAATTTAAGTTAAGTTTTTTTAATTCTGTTATTTTCTTTAAATTATATTTTTTTTATTATATTATATTTTTTTATTTAATTCGTTATATTTTTGTATTTTTTAATTTTTTTTTTTAGTTAAACTTTTTAAAAATTTCTGATTTTAAAATATATATTATTTTTATAAATTTAAATTATTAATTTTTATTTAATTTTTTCTATTATTTTTAATAATTTTGAAAATTTTTAATTTTATATTATTATTTTATATATTTTTATGGTTTTTTAATCAGTTTTTAGTTAATATTTATTTGTTTAATTTTTTTTATATTCAATTAATAATTTAATTTAATATTTTTTATTTTTAATTTTATTATTCTATTATTATTATTTTATTTTTATTTTAATTTAATAATTAGTTAGTTTTATATTTAGGTTTTATTTTATTATTATTTATTTTATTTTAAAAAGTGCATAGTTATTTATATATTTAATTTTTGTTTTATATTATTTTAAATAATATAAAATCTTTATTTTTTTATACTTATAGTATTATATTTTAATTATTTTATAATTAGTTTTTTTATTTTATTAATTTTATATATTTTTTAGATTATTTATTTAATATTTTTTAATTAGCAGAGTATTTTTTTCTTGTAAAATTCAATATTGTTCTCATTTTCATTTATAAATTTAGTTTGAAATTTTGTTTATTTTGTATATTTATATTTTAATTTTAAAAATAATTTAAATTAAATTAAATTTAATTTTAATTACTTTTAATTATTATTATTATTATTATTATTATTATTATTATTATTATTATTATTATTATTATTATTATTATTATTATTATTATTATTATTATTATTATTATTATTATTATTATTATTATTATTATTATTATTATTATTATTATTATTATTATTATTATTATTATTATTATTATTATTATTATTATTATTATTATTATGTAAGGTCTATTTTTATTTAATAATTTTTAAGTTTTTTATTTTAAAATTTTATTTTTTTTTTTTTTTTTATTTCCATATTTGTATTTATTTTGTATATTTTTATTTATTTATGAAAATTATTTATTTAATATAAAAAATATATTTTTCCTTGTAAAATTCAGTATATACATATCTATTAAATAGTATATTTATTACATTATTTTTATATTTATTATATTATATTTTTATTTTAAAATTTTTGTTTTAATTATTATTAATTTTATATAATGTATATTTTTATTTGATATTATTAATTTTTATTTTTTAAATTTATTTTCATTTTAAAATTTTAGTTTTAATTATTATTAATTTTATATAATGTATATTTGCATTTGATATTATTTATTTTTATTTTTTACATTTATTTTTATTTTTTTATTTCCATATTTGTATTTATTTTGTGTATTTTTATTGAACATTTTTTATGTTATTTATTTAAATTGTTTTATATTTCTATTTAATATTTCTAAAATTCTTTATATTCATTTTTATTTCCGTTATCCTATTTACTTAAATTTACTTATTTTTAATTTTTATTTTCAAAAACCCCCAACTCTCCTTAACCTGCTCCCAACAACTCCTTTTTTTTGTTCAAATAATCAAAAAACAACAAAAATAAATAAAAAAAATATTTTCAAATTCGCGTTCCAACATAATCCAAGGTAAAATCTTATTACATTCACAGAGCCCCCTCAAAGCACACACACACAAACACACACACACGCGCACCCATAAACCATGCATAATGCAAAATGCATTTGCCAAGCATCCAAAGAGCTGCAGTGAGAAGAGACTCTGCACACATACCAACTCTGCTCTCTTGCATGCAAAACAAACCCCCGAACAGATTGCAATTCAATTCGTCAAACTGACGATGGTTGTTGGATGGTGAGACAGTCATTGAGGCTGTCAGTCAGTCTGTTAGTCATGCCGCCAGACCGTGAGTGTGTTCACTTGAAAATTGCAAGTTGAGTGACCGTGCATGACCCACATACAAGTCTTTGCACTCTTGCGACAAAGGCAGGCGCGCACACACATTTGCACTGCAGTTTGGCAGTCGTTGTCGTCGTCCACAACTATCTCTCAACAGAAATTTACAGGGACGTTAATGTAGCCATTACCGTTGTCCCCGTTGCCTGGCGTTTCCACGAAAATGGTTGGTTGGATGTTGATAAGTGTGCTGTTGTGTGTGGCATGTTGCACCCTCCTTCCCCACCCACGGCGTTTTGGGTCCTCAACAACAAAACGAGGCTAAAGATAAACTACATTTGTGTGTGTCCCTGTGTGTGTGCGCCCGATCTAAACGAACGACACTCATTTGCAAAAAAGAGCAATGAACGGCATTCAGCACAGTTTTCAAGTCGTTGTGACGGCGGTTGCAGAAAAAAATTGCTTGGCTATGTGCACGTCATTCACAGTAGTAGTGATTGGGCTGCTGTTGCTGGTGGTGGCTGGTGGCTGCCACAATGCATTGTCTCAGCTGCATACGAAGTTTCACGAAGGCAAACGATGTTGATTAAGCGCCAAATTTGCCAAGTCTCGTATTTGTTCGTTTGCTTACATTTTATGCAATCGTTGGATGCATGTCTCGTAAAAGAGGGGGTGGTAGGCAGGGTGGGGAGAAGAGACCCCATCTCGATGTGTGTGTTTGGTTGTATGTGTAAGCACTTGAAACCTTCGAGAAATTTTCTAAAAGTCGTTGAACTTTTTCAATGCACATTTCAATCCTAACAAAAAACAAACAACAACAACAACAATTTCTAGAGCAATGCAACGTGATAGGTTAGTCTCCACCAATGAGAGATAAATGCAAGAGCTATGGGAGATTTACATTGTGGAGACTCTCTCTGCGTATATAAAAACTGTTGTGTAGGTTATGGTAGAGAGTTGGTGTTGTTTTTTTATGCTCACCACATAAAACACATGTTTGTTTGGAGCAGCTGGGGCAAGAAAACTAGTTTTGGGAGGCATTGAAAAATGAAAGTGTTTTCGACACACTCAATAGTGAGCATTTGAGCGTAGAGATATAACAAAAATCACTCAAAACCAAGAGAACTCATTGGGAATGGATGCAGAGAAAGAGCTGTGCTAGCTGGCTGGTCTTTCTTTTACGTTGGTTCGGATTGCTGTTGTTGTTTTGCCAGACTTTTAACTTGGCTATCATTTTCCAAGCCAAAAGGTAAATGAACTTTTTGAAGGTTCACTTAACATAGTAAAGCATTCACAAACAACAGCACGAACAACAACAAATTTGCCAACAACAGTCAACTGTTTTATAATACAACAGTGAACCGAGCGAGCGCCAGCAGCAAACCAAACTACCACACAAAAATAAACTTGTTATTACGTTAATACCTGACAAGAGGTGTTTAATATTTTTTGTTACTTTTTTTTGGACAAGCCTGTTTGTTTATCTTGGTTTGGTTATTTTCGTTTTGGAACAGCAAAAATTTCACCAGGCAAAGGCCTTTAAAAACGTCTTGTTTTCATTATTATTTCATGGCGCACAAACCGCCACCGCCACAGAGAGTACTAACAATTTATGTAATCAGAGTTTTTGTTTTTTATTTTTTGCACAAATAAATAAAACGAAAACAAGCTGAAAATGTTATCGTCATAATATAAAGACGTCTTTGGACGATGGTAAGTGAACCGAAAGAAAGTTTCAGGTTTATTTTGTAATGGGGGAGGGGAAAACTTTTAAATAAATTAAAAAAATAATTTAATGACAATTTAAAAAAAATTTGACTCAATGAGGAAGAAAAATAGCAATTTGAGAAAGTTAATACGAAGAAATTTGAGGAAGCACAAACGAGTTGATTTTGTGTTAACTGAAACATTTCAGAATAAAAGTTGAACATTTTAAGTGCCAAAAATAAAGGCAAATGAATTGATCTGAAGAAACTGTTGTTGTAATTATACTATTCTTAGCTCAAGCATTAAGGAAAATTGTGTTCCATTCAAGTGTGCAGAGATTTGTATTTTACATAACCTCAAAAAATTCCAAAATATGTTAATATCGAGAAAAAACGAATTGATCTGGAGAAACTGTTAACGGTAGTTTACTACACTTGCCGCAAGCTTTCAGAAAATTCAAGTCCAGTTTAAGTGTGCAAAGTTTTGGATTTTGACATAACCTCAAAAATTTGCAAAATATATCAATAATAAGCAAAAACGAATTGATATGGGACATCTGTTAATAGGAAACTCATACCACTTGCTTAGGCTTTTAGAAAAACTTAGTGCCGCTCAAGTGTGCAGAGTTTGAAATTTTGACATAACCTCAAAAAAAAAATCGAAAAAAATATTAAAATTTAGAAACAAGGAATTGATATCAAAATCCGGTAACACGAAATTAATGCCACTTAATTAAGCTTCCAGAAAAACTCAATCCCGTTCAAGTGTGCACAGGCTTACACTTTTACATAACCTCAAAAATTAATAAAAATATGTTAAAATTAAGGAAAAACTAATTGATATCAAATATCGGACAATTGGCATATAATACCATATAATAAAGCTTTAAGAAAAACCTAGTTTCCTTTAAGTGTGCAAAGTTTGAGATTTTGACATAACCTCAAAAAATCTAACAAAATTACTAAAATTAAAGAAAAACGAATTGATCTGAAAAATCTGTTAATAGGTAATTGATACCACATAATTAAGCTTCCAGAAAAACCTAATTCCGTTCAAGTGTGCAAAGTTTAAGATTTTGACATAACCTCAAAAAATCTAACAAAAATATTAAAATTAAAGAGAACCGAATTGATCTGAAAAATCTCTTAATAGGAAATTGATACCACATAATTAAGCTTCCAGAAAAACCTAGTTCCGTTCAAGTGTGCAAAGTTTGAGATTTTGACATAACCTCAAAAATTAAAAATTATGTTAAAATTAAGGAAAAGCAAATTGATCTTGAAAAACGGTTAGCGGTAGTTTACTACCCTTGGCTAGAGCTTGCAGAAAAATCTTATTCCGTTCAAGTGTGCAAAGTTTGAAATTTGATATAACCTCAAAAATTTAAAAACAAACAATTGAAATTAAGGAAAATCGAATTGATCTAGAAAATCTGTTAATATGAAATTGATACCAGTTGTTTATGCTTTTAGAAAAACTTAGTCCCCTTCAAGTGTGCAAAGTTTGAGTTTTTGACATAACCTCAAAAAATTGGAAAAAATATTAAAATTAAGGAAAAACGAATTGATCTAGGAAATCTGTTAATATGAAATTGATACCACATAATTAAGCTTCCAGAAAAACCTAGTCCCGTTCAAGTGTGCAGAGTTTGAGATTTTGACATAACCTCAAAAAATCGAAAAATATTAAAATTAAGAAAACACGAATTGATCTAAAAGATCTGTTAATAGGAAATTGATACCAGTTGCTTAGGCTTTTAGAATAATCTGGTCCCGTGTAAGTGTGCAGAGTTTGAGATTTTGACATAACCTCAAAAATTAAACAAATATGTTAAAATTAAGGAAAAACGAATTGATCTGGAAAAACGGTTAGTGGTAGTTTACTACCCTTGGCCAATGCTTTCAGAAAAATCTTATCCCGTTCAAGTGTGCAAACTTTGGATTTTGACATCAACCTCAAAAATCTAACAAAAATATTAAAATTTAAGAAAAACGAATTGATCTGAAAAATCTGTTAATAGGAAATTGAAACCACATAAATAAGCTTCCAGAAAAACCTAGTCCCGTTCGAGTGTGCAGAGTTTGAGATTTTGACATAACCTCAAAAAAATCGAAAAATATCTTAAAATTAAGAAAAAACGAATTGATATCAAAAATCTGGCAATAGGGAATTAACACCACATAATTAAGGTTGCAGAAAAACCTAGTACCGTTCAAGTGTGCATAGTTTGGGATTTTGACATAACCTCAAAAAAATTACAAAAAATAAAAGAAAAATGAATTTTATATCAAAAAATTGGATAAAATAATTATTTTGCAAAGTGTTCTGAGATTCTTAAAAAATGCTATAAAATCTATAGGTTCCCAAGTAATTCTTATATTATTTCTAACACGAATATTTCATTCAAATAAATTCTAACATCTACCACCCTCTCTCTACCTTGCACCCCACTGAATTTTATTTATTTTTTGTTCTAGAACAAAATTATTCGAAAGAATTTAGTTTAGAAAAAAAATGTTTTCATTCAATAAATTGAGAGACTTTTTGTTTATTTCTAATGGTGATGGTGACTGCAGGTCGGCTAACTGACTGAATGACTGGCTGCCTGGCTGACGTTTGTATGTCAAATTGCTCTCATTAAAGATGTTTTTTGGTGGGGAATGACAACGACGAGAAGGGTAACGACGCGTACACAAAAAGCCTATAACATGTTGTTTGTTACAAAAAAAAATGTCAGGCGTTTTTCTGTGTGTGTGTTTTGTTGTAGAGGCCAGGCCGCTTGCTATTAATGCGTAGCCTCCATATTCATTATTTTTGTTGTTGGACGTCCAATGTATTTATTATACAATCATTGATATTACTACTAGAGAAACGTTAATGGCTGGCTGGCTAGCTGCGGCTGCTGCCGCCTGGGTCTTAGAGTATTCAGATAGATAGCAAATGAGAGGCAACATTAGCCTGCCTGCCTGCCCGCTTGGCTGGCCTGCCATCTAACAGCAGCAGTTTTGAAAATGTACGTAATATATTTGTAATTGACCTGAATAAAGTTCAAATAACTCGTCGTCGTAGTCGTTGTTGTTGTTGCTTTTGTTGTTGCTCGACAATAGCACTTTACTTTTTATGTGAGGCGCACAAACATACATACATAGTTTTCATAGAGCTAGCTGTGTGTGTGTGTGAATGTGTGTAAATTGAAATTTATTTGAAGAGTATTTGTGTGTAGATATTTGGGTTGCCATTGCTGGCTGCTGCTGTGCACTATGTATGGTTCGATGTTCAAAATGCAATAATAGTTTTTTGTTGCTATTTGTGTAAAAACGCTTTTTTTTAATAAAAATGAAAGGCATAGCGACAAGTACAATGTACGTGTGACCCTAAATACAAGGATTTTCTATTCGAATTTTTGTTTTATTATTTTTCTAGACATGTTATCAAGAGAGAAATTAGAAAATATTTTGCAAAATAGAAAAAAAAAAAATTAAATAAATTGTGGAGGGGTTAAAAATAATTTTCTGAAATGTCTGGAATTTTGAATAATTTTTTCAAAACATAATTTTGTAATTTAAATGAGGTAAACGAATTGATATTGGAATGTTGAGAATTTTGTATTCTGGGGAGGGGCACAATGGCTGATAAAGTGTTCAACAATTCGTCATGTGTAAATTTTTTAAAATTTTTCAATTCTTAGGAACAAATATTTTATTGTAATTTTGTTTCTATTTATTCAATTTCAAATTAATTTAAAAAAATTTAATATTTTTTATTTTAATTTTAATTAATTTGTTTCAAGAATTTTGTATTTTTTGGAAGAAGTTGGACTAACTCATGGCACAATTGCTGATAAAGTGTGCCAAGTTTTGAAAATTTTTTAAAATTAATAGAAAAATATTGATTCATAATAGCAAGTGGCATCAGAAAAACATTGTGGGAACATTAAATAAATCGATTAATAAATAGTGTATTAATTACAATAACAAGAAATAAAATAAAAATGGGAAATAAAATATTAAACAATAAATTAAAAATTATTATACAATTTTATATTAATTGTATTTTTTAATATAAAATTGATTTTTATTATAAAATAATGGGAAAAATTAAAAAAATAATTTTTAATAAAAAAATTGGAAATGTTTTCAAATAGTTGTTTTTTTATTGACACCGCGAGTTGTGATAGCTACACATGTTACAAATGAACTTAAATTAAATTTGGCGTTGCCACATTTTAACAATAATGTGACTGTTATAATTTCAAAATTGTTCTCTGTTTTAAAACGAAATCAGTTTCAGACAATTTGAAGTCGACTAAGCCATGTCCTTCCGTCTGTCTGGCAAGAGCGCACGATAACTGTAGAACGGATTTGGTTCTATTTATGGAAATTTTTAGTTTAATTTCAATTTAAAAATTTTAAAAATTGACAAGTGTCAAGTTTTGAAATATTTTAAAATTCATAGAAAAAATATTTTATCGTATTTTATTTTTTTCTATTTATGGAAATTTTTAGTTTAATTTCAATTAAAAAATTTTTAATATTTTTTATTAATTTGTAATTAATTTTTTAATTTAATTTTCGTATTTTAATTCTAAATTTGACAAAATTATTATTATTTATTTTTAATACATTTTTTAAAATTTGCAAATATATATAAATTTTTAAATCTTAAAAATTTAATTTTTTAAATTAAGTTATTTTTCGTAATTTAGTTTTTATTTTATAAATTTTTAAATATTTTTAAACTTTTAAAATTTATTTTTTTTAATTTAATTATTTATTGTAATTAGTTATATTTTTTGTAATTAATTGTTTATTTTTGAATTTCATATAAATTAATTTGGTTTATTTTTGAATTTAATTTAAATTAATTTTTAAGAGTTTTGCAGTTTTAGAAACGTGTAGCTGATAAAGTGTCTTTGCCACGTACCAATTTTTGAAAATTCATAGAAAAAATATTTTATCGTATTTTTTTATTTATTGAAATTTTTAATTTAATTTCAATTAAAAACAATTCTAAAATATTGAAACAACGAATATGGGATTAGGCCTGACTATTTTGAAAAGCAAAAAACAATTTTTAATATTTTTAATTTAATTATAAATAATTTTTTAATTGAATTTTTTGTAATTTTATTTTAAGCCTGGCTAGCTAAATTATTAAAATGTGTAATTTAATTTTATTTATTTTTTAATAAATTTTAAAAGTTCAATTTAAATATTTTTAATTTAAAACGATAAAATCTTTTTCCTATTTTTTTGAAATTTTTAATTTAATTCAAATTTTAAAATATTTTTTTTTATTTTATATAATTATTCTTTTAATTTAGTTCAATTTTTTTTAATTTTTAATTTAATTCAAATTTTAAAATATTTTTTAATTTTATTATAATTAATTTTTTAATTTAGTTTAATTTTTTCCTAATTTAATTTTATTAATTTTTAATCAATTTTTAAAGTTTAATTTAAATGAATTAATTTGAATATTTTTTATTTGATACGATAAAATATTTTCCTATTTTTTTTTTTAATTTAATTCAAATTTTAAAATATTTTTTAATTTTATTTTAATTATTTTTTTTTAATTTAGTTTAATTTTTTTGTGAAATTTTTAATTTTATACAAATTTTAATTTTTTTTTAATTTTATTATAATTAATTTTTTATTTAGTTTAATTTTTTCTTTAAAATTTTAATTTAATACAAATTTTAATTTTTTTTTATTTTATTAAAATTAATTTTTTAATTTAGTTTAATTTTTTCGTAATTTAATTTTATTTATTTTTAAATAAATTTTAAAAGTTCAATTTAAATATTTTTAATTTAATACGAAAAAATATTTTTCCCATTTTTTTGAAATTTTCAATTTAATTAAAATTTTTACATATTTTTTAATTTTATTATAATTATTTTTTTAATTTAGTTAAATTTTTTTTTGAAATTTTTAATCTTATAAAAATTTTATTTTTGAAATTTTTAATTTTATAAAAATTTTATTTTATTTTAATTTTATTATAATTAATTTTTTAATTTAGCTTAATTTTTTCGTAATTTAATTTTATTTATTTTTTAATAAATTTTTACAGTTTAATTTGAATATTTTTAATTAAATACGATAAAATATTTTTCCTATTTTTTTTTTGAAGTTTTTAATTTAATTCAAGTTTTAGAATATTTTTTAATTTTATTATAATTATTTTTTAATTTAGTTTAATTTTTTCGTAATTCAATTTTAAGCTTGACTAAATTATTAATTTGTGTAATTTAATATTTTTAATATTTTTTAATTTAATTTTAAAATTTTTAATTTTATTTTTTTTTCAATTTACTTAGTTTTCGTAACTTATTTTTTATATTAATTTTTTTATTAGTTAATTTTAATTTATTTAATTTTTTGTAATTTAATTTGTGTCAATTTTTCTTATCTTTCGAAATTTCCAGAAGAACTTGAAAATGCATTTTATTTGTCTTTCGAAAAAAAAATATAAACAAATTATGCAGCTTGTTTTACACCTTGATTTTATAATATCAACAACAAAAACAACATCAAGTAAAACCATAAATTACTCATAATTTGTCTCATTTAACACGGCGACTGATGAATAATCTTCCCCCACCCCACTAGGCCCCCGTCATTTATATTCAAAATATCTGGCAAATACTTTTACAACACTACTCTCTCTCTGTATAACTGCTCTCAGCTTGTCATACTCTCTCCTCTTTTGTTTATTTATACAAAAATATCTTTTTCGTTGCTGCCACCAAATGTATGACTGTCAGTCAGTCAGTCCGACAATTTGACTGCAACAATAACAGCAACACCAACAAACACACATACTTTTAATGTATGTACAACGTACGTACGTCCGTCCGTACGCTGTGTTATTGTTGTTAGTGTATTTGCTGATTGTGACCTAGTTTCAGTTTTTGAAACGAACGTCAGACATAGCGCGGTCAATGAACTTCAGAGCTCTTGAACATTTTTTTATACACACAGAGAGATAAACATGCATATATTTATACAACCATCCCCCCTACACTATTGCCATGCAAAGCAAATGGAACGATTCATCTCCTCCCCCTCGTATAAAAGTGAAACGCTTTTAGGCCACAAATACCCATACACAAAGAAATTTTATAAGAGTTTCGTTTTAGGGGAGGGGGTGGAGAGGGGAGCTAGGAGAAAGAAGAAAGGCATAGGGTCTGGCCGAAAACCTGGGGGCCAGCAGCAGCACTATGTCTTTTAGTCTTGGCTATTGGTTTGGAATACAACGCATTGAGTTACAACAACAAAACTCAAAAAAAGAAAGAAAGCTCACACACACTCACACACAAAAAAAAATAAAATATATTTCAGTTTCGTTTTCATTTGGTCTGTTCATCAACAACATCATCATGATTCGTTGTTTCTGTTTTTTTTTGTTACAATAAAATTTACTATGATTTCTTGTTGTTGTAACTGTAACTGTTTTTTTAACTTGGCTCACAACAAATCCATGGCCAACAACGAACGAAATGAAAAAGAAAGTAGTTTTTGTGTTGTTTTTTTGTGCAATCTTTTCAAAAAGAAAGTGAAAGTCGTTGTAGTCCACCACCAGAGTTTTGGTTAGGAAATAATAGTGTTTTTATCAGTGTGTTGTGTTTTTTAGGTTGTTGTTTTTGTTGTTTAATACAAAAAAAATTAGTAAACATTTCTAAATATAAAATTTTGTTCGTGTTTATTTAGGTCAAACATGGCAAAATGAGCAGTAGATAATAATTTATTAAACATTTCAAGGAATTTTTTGTTTTCAAAGAGAAAAAAAAAATATTTATATTTAATGAGAAAAACATACAAATTTAGGCCAATAGATATTTGAGAAGGAGAAAAAAAAAATAACAATAAAATAAAAATAAATCAAGCGATAAAGAAAATTTTGCCAAGATTGCAATTTTTTTTGGAACAAGGACAAGGCCTATTTATTTTTTTTTTTTTTTTTTTTTTGCAATAGATAAAATTTCAGACATGGGGTAATTTAAAAATAATTTGGAAAAATTAATCAATACTTTCATAATAATAAAAGTAGAAAAATATGAATTTTTGTTAAAATGGCGCCCAACGTGGTACCCATATTTTTTTAGTTTTGTAAAGGATACCCATTATTTTTGCATTACAAATGGCGCCCAACCTAAAAAAAAATATTTGGATTCAATGGTACAGATTTTTGGTATATTTTCGAATTAAAAAATGGCGCCCAACGTGGAACAAAATTTTTTTTATTTTAACAAAAAGACCTATTTTATTAAAAATTTGTTTTTAATAATAATATTTAAGCTCATTTAAATTAATTTTATAAAAATTTAACTAATTTGAAAAACATAAGAAAAAAAATTATAAAAAATGGCGCCCAACATGGGATTGGGAAAAATTGAATATCTCAGTACCCAACAAAAATATGTTTGTATTAAAGCTTGTTTTAATAATAATATTTAATTTCATTTAAAATAATTTTATAAAAATTTAACTAATTTGAAAAACATAAGAAAAAATAATTTTTATTAAAAATGGCGCCCAACATGGGATTGGAAAAAATTCAATTTTAAATTAAATTTCTCAGGTGCTTCCAATACCCCAAAAAAATATGTTTGCATTGATTGTTCGGCGTTTTTGGACTATTTTGTAGTTATAAATAAAAATGGCGCCCAACGTGGAACTTAAAATTTTTATATTTTATCAAGGAGCTCCCTCTAATTTTATTCCATTTAAATTCATTGTATAAAAATAAAATCCATTAAAAAACATCAGAATAGAATAATTTTATAAAAAAAATGGCGCCCAATATGGGGTTGAAGATCTTTTTGTTTTATGAAAAATTACTCATATGTTTTTATTTTCCCAAAAACATATTTTTACTTTGATTGGAAATTTGTTGGTCTATTAGCGAATTTTTAGTTCGAATGGCGACCAACATGGGGCCTTAACTGTTTAAATGTTTGCCAAGGGTACCTATTTTCCTAAGAGTTCAATTTTGAAATATTTAATTTCAATAAAATTAATTCAAAATAAATCAAATCTATTTGAAAAACATAGGAAAATATAAATTTTAATAAAATGGCGCCCAACATGGGGTTCGAAAGAGATAAGTTTTATAAAAAAATTTAAAGATGCTGCCTATTGTTTGATTACCTAAAGAAATTGAATCCTTTTTGTTAAAAAAAATATAAAGGATATTTTTATTTTATTAAAATGGCGCCGAACTGAGTATGGATATGGGATATATTTTATGGAAAAAAAAGTTCAAAGGTTTAATAAAAAGTAGTGCAGACCATTGTCTTGTATTGTCTTGTATATGTATTTTGGCTTGGACCGTATTTTTTGGTCTATTATTGACTTTAAAATTAAAATGGCGCCCAATGTGGGGCTCCACTAAATGTATATTTATGGAATATATAAAATTCTAGACGGCTGTTTCAAAAATATTAAAGAAATTGAATCGCTTTCTACCAAAAAATAAAAGAAATTTGTTATTTTGTTTAAAAATGGCGCCCAACTAGGGGCTGGGTAAAATTATTTTAAACAAATATGTATAGGTCTGCCTTTTTCCTATAAAAATATTTTTTTTATTTTTGCTTGGACCTTATTTTTTTGGTCTATTATTGACTTTAAAATTAAAATGGCGCCCAATGTGGGGCTCCACTAAATGTATATTTATGGAATAAATATAATTCTAGTCGGCTGTTTCAAAACTATTAAAGAAATTGAATCCCTTTCTACCAAAAAAATAAAAGAAATTTGTTATTTTGTTTAAAATGGCGCCCAACTAGGGGCTGGGTAAAATTATTTTAAAGAAATTTGTATAGGTCTGCCTTTTTCCTATAAAAATATTTTGTATTTTTGCTTGGACCGTATTTTTTGGTCTATTATTGACTTTAAAATTAAAATGGCGCCCAATGTGGGGCTCCACTAAATGTATATTTATGGAATATATAAAATTCCAGTCGGCTGTTTCAAAAATATTAAAGAAATTGAATCATTTTCTTCAAAAAAAAAAAAATTTTGTTATTTTGTTTAAAATGGCGCCCAACTAGGGGCTGGTAAAATTATTTTAAACAAATTCGTATAGGTCTGCCTTTTTCCTATAAAAATATTTTGTATGTGATTGTTTATTTGATAAATAAAGGCATTTTCTAGTCCTTGTGTTTTTTTAGTTAAAAAAATATTTAAAAAATGTATTTACTAAAATGGATCCCAATGTGGGGCTGGATAAAATTATATATTTGATTAAAAAATACGTCAAAGGGCGTAACTTTCATATTTTATTTTATTATGTTATTTTTTATTTTATTTTAGCTTTGGAAATTTTTATCTAACTTTGCTAAATTTTGATTATTTTTCTATTCACAAAGGCACCCAATGTGTTGCCGGAAAAAATTTATATTTTCTTGTAGGAGTTCGAGTTATTTTCCCTTTCATATCTATATTCATATATCCTTAATATTTAAATTTCTAACGTCCATATTTCTCCCCTAGATCCTTAAGATAAATATTTTTTATTGAAATTCCCCCAACTTTCCCCCTTACTCCCTGCAATTTGTTTCATTAACTTGATAGCCTATTTTTACCTTCAAATATAAATTATTTTCGATGACTGGTATGTTTCATTACGGTATTTATTTTTTGTTTTAATTCATTATATTTTTCATCAAGACCTTGTATTCATTATTTTTTTGTTTTATTATTTTTTTGTTTTATTATTATTTTTTTTTTGAACCAGCAACAAACCCCATCACCAATGAAAAATTAAGGCAACAGCAACAACAATAACAAATTCCACATCCCCAGTGTTGTTGTAGTATAAAATAATGTTTTATTTTAAGTTTCCTTGAAAGATAATAAAAGAAATAAGCACATGGCCAGTTTTATATAAAACAAACAGCAACAGCAGCAACAAACAACCGCAATAACAACAATATCATACAGCCAGCCCCAAAACAACAACAACAACTGAGAAATAAACTGTTAGTTTTTTGGGGGAGTGAGTGTGTGGAGAGAGAGAGGAAAGCCACAAAATATGGAGGCCTCTGCATTGAATACAAATGACACACAACACATACACTAACAGTGAGAAGGAGAGATAGATAGAAAGAGAGTATAAATTACTTTCATTTTTCATTTCTTTGATGCCAACAGAGGCAGGCAACCAAGGCAGAGCACAGATTCACAGAGTAAACAACAAATACTCAACGCACACCACAATATAACGCACGTAGCCCCTCCGCACAGCCACATGAAAAAGTCAATGAACTTATCATCATTGTCGGCTCGTGTTATATAGTAGTTTGACGATGACTGTGTGTGTCGTACAAATGTTGTTACGAGTTACGTACGCAAAACTGTTGTTGGGGAAGGGGGCATGATTTTGTGGTGGGGGGATGGTAGGGAAGTTATAACTATTAGGCAATCCAGAAATGAAGAGGCTCTCTTTAGCCACCATACTATTTCCCTCATTATTAAGTTTAACACTCTCTTGGGGCTCTTTTCCTTGGTATGGCCACCACATCCACAATGGACGATGGGGAAGAGGAGTGCTTTCTTTTGGGAATGTTGGGTTGGTTGTTTTTTCGTCTTACAAATTTATGGTCATTTCCTGTTTAGACAGCACGTAGTCCAACAACATAACCGAGTATGTGTGTGTGTGTTAGTGATTAAGTAATATTGTTGTTATGCATAATTTTATTTATGAAAAAATATGTTTTTTGGAAAATCTTTTGAGATTTTTGAGAAGTTAATGTAAACAAAACAATCGAACAATAATTTTGAAGGCCCAATTCCCCATACTCTACTTCTCTACTCCCCTTGTTCCTTATCTCCTCACTACACATAATTACTGTAAAAACAATTTGCATTGGTATTGGTTGTAGTCTGCCTGGCAAAGAGTAAAGTGCCTGCAAAAATTTGGGTTAAGTGCGTTCATTCAACTTTTAGCACCATTTCATAATATTCTGCTGCTGCTTGACGTGAGACGACGGACGGGCGGACGGACGGCAGGCACCATATCAGCCAACCAAACAAGCACACCAGGGTCGTTTAACAAAAACAATTGTTTATTTTGTGCGGGTGATTGTTGTGTTTCTTTTTTTTTGTTATATGAACAGAACCTCAGTATTGTTGTGATGACACAAAAACCATTTTTTTGTTGTTGTTTAAATGGCTCATAACAATAAAGAATTTGCTTAAACAATTATGGCGGGCGGTCGGCAGAGCAGACCCAGAAACAAAAATAAATTGCAAAACCCCACAAACTTGAACTAAATAAATAAGCGTGTGGCCATTATCGCCTCCTTTTTGGCAAGTGTGTTGGGGGGGGATTTTGCACTCCAATTTCCCGAAAATAAAACAATACTCGAGAAACGAGACTCAAGCCATGACTCTGACGCTTCGTTGAATCACACTCATTGTTCAAGTTCTTAGGCAAGAAGCCCAAGAAGAAAAAGAAGCAGCAGCACCAGCACAAGCTTCAGGTGAATGAACTTGATTGTTTGTCATCCAAAGGTAAATAATAAAACACACACAAAAAAAACCTGGTATTTGTTTGGCCGAATTTCTTGCCATATGCAAAACCAACCAGCCAAGAATAATAACAATAAAAAAACGAGGAAGCTTAAAACGCTGTAAAAAACATAAACAAACAAATTAAAAATGTAGCAGGCGCGGGGTTATTGAACTACTCCAGCACACACAGCGAACAAACAAACAATTCCCGGTAAATTGAATTATAACGAATTTGAAAAGTTGGCGAATTTTGTTGGACTTTAGAATGTCAAAAATAGAGGTGCTAAAATGGCGAGATTCTGAGAAAAAATTAGGTAATTTGTAAATTATTGCAAAATATTGAAGTAAAATGAAATAAAAAGAAAAAAACGTCTACAAATGTCACAAAAAATGGAACCATATATTGGTTTTAAAAAATTTGGTTCTTCGAGTAAAAATTAAAATCTTACAAAATCACTAATTTGAACAAAAGAAAATTAAATAAATGGGAAAAAATCATGAAATTTTTTGAAAATTTAAGCAAAGATTCTAGAATTTGATCCTTCAAGTAAATATTAAAATTTAGCAAAATCAAAATAATTGAGTAAATAAAATTAAATAAATAGAAAAAACTGGGAATTTGTTTAAAATAGAAGCAAAGAAGCATTGATTCTAAATGTTGGTCCTTCGAGTAAAAAAAAAATTCTGAGAAATAGAAACCTGTATTAAAAGAGATATGATTGGAATTTATTTAAACAAGAAAATTGTTTGGCCATTATAGCCAATCCCGATTTTTACCAAAAGTTTGAGTAGAAGAGAATTTCAAGAATACCCACAATTTGGGAAAATATGAATCAGAATAAGGAAAAATAACCTTTAAATGTGTTTAAATCAGTCGTGCATTCCAAATAAAGGCCTAATTTAAAATAAATCTCGCCACATACGAACATACAGTATTACCCTCTCTGTGTTCATCTCTTGTTTAAATCGATATGTTAAATCGATCAAATTAAACAAAATGGTCCTTCGAAACTATCAATTTAACGAATATTGAAAATTAGATTATTTAAAGCGAAATAAAAAATTACTTTTTTAATTTTATAAAATATAAATATTTTAAAATCAAAAAATCGAAATATTTAAAAATTTTTTTATGAAAATTTGGTCCTTCGAGTCAAAAAAAAAAATCAAAAATAAATAATAAAGGAAATAAAAAGAGAAAAAGCTTTAAATTTGTAAGCAACAATAGGTCAATGCACTTGAGACAACAAAATGAATTTAAACAATTTGAAAAGAAATATGATTTTGAGGACTTGTAAACAAATTTAAAATGTTTTAAATTTTTAAGTTTTTTTTTTTTTTTAATTTGTCTAAGCATTTTTATACGATTTTAATTAAACCGGGTAAATTCTTTAAATGAATTTAAAGAATTAACTCAAATTGATTAAATTAACACTTTATGAAGTTTGGTTCCAAACCCCAAAGGCCAAGTGAAAATGATTAAAATTGTAGAAAATTAAATATTTTGGTCCTCAAAGGAGTGTTTTGAAAGTTTCAAAATAAATAAATAAATAAATAAATAAATAAATAAATAAATAAATAAATAAATAAATAAATAAATAAATAAATAAATAAATAAATAAATAAATAAATAAATAAATAAATAAATAAATAAATAAATAAATAAATAAATAAATAAATAAATAAATAAATAAATAAATAAATAAATAAATAAATAAATAAATAAATAAATAAATAAATAAATAAATAAATAAATAAATAAATAAATAAATAAATAAATAAATAAATAAATAAATAAATAAATAAATAAATAAATAAATAAATAAATAAATAAATAAATAAATAAATAAATAAATAAATAAATAAATAAATAAATAAATAAATAAATAAATAAATAAATAAATAAATAAATAAATAAATAAATAAATAAATAAATAAATAAATAAATAAATAAATAAATAAATAAATAAATAAATAAATAAATAAATAAATAAATAAATAAATAAATAAATAAATAAATAAATAAATAAATAAATAAATAAATAAATAAATAAATAAATAAATAAATATATAAACAAAAACAACAAAAACAAACAACAACTAACTTCAAACAAAAATCATTTCAAAAACAAAAACCATATTATTGAAGTCAGCAGTGAAAATTAAAAATTTGAAAATCAAAAAAATCGAAATATTAAAATGTCTTTTGTCCTACACTATGTGAAGTTTTATATATATTTTTTTAAATATATCCGATAATTTAAGATAACAAAAAAAAACGAGAAAAAAATAAAATTTTGGTCCTTCGACCAATTTAATTTTTATATACATTTGTTTTAGGACATTTGAAAATTTCAAAAAAATACAATTTTGAAATTTATTCACAGAAAGTTGCATTAAATAAATTAAAGGTAACAAAATTAACGAGAAAAAATAAAATTTTGGTCCTTCGACCAATTTAATTTTTATTATAAATTTGTTTTAGGAAATTTCAAAAAAAAATTTTGAAATTTATTCACAGAAAATTAAATTAAATAAATTTAAGGTAACAAAAAAAAAAACGCGAAAAAATAAAATTTTGGTCCTTCGACCAATTTAATTTTTATATAAATTTGTTTTAGGAAATTTCAAAATTGAAAAAAATACAATTTTGAAATTTATTTACAGAAAGTTGCATTAAAAAAAATGAAGGCAACAAAAAAACGAGAAAAAATAAAATTTAATTTTTATATAAATTTGTTTTAGGACATTTCAAAATTGAAAAAAATACAATTTTGAAATTTATTCTCAAGAAGTTGCATTAAATAAATTGAAGGTAACAAAAACAACGAGAAAAAATAAAATTTTGGTCCTTCGACCAATTTAATTTTTATATAAATTTGTTTTAGGACATTTCAAAATTTAAAGAAAAAACAATTTTGAAATTTATTCACAGAAATTTCCATTAAATAAATTGAAGGTAACAAAAAAATAAAATTTTAGTCCTTCGACCAATTTAATTTTTATATAAATTTTCAAAATTAAAAAAAAATACAATACAATTTATTCACAGAAAGTTGCATTAAATAAATTGAAGGTAACAAAAAAAAAAAAAACAACGAGAAAAAATAAAATTTTGGTCCTTCGAGCAATTTAATTTTTATATAAATTTGTTTTAGGACATTTCAAAATTTAAAAAAAAATGTTTTAGGACATTTCAAAATTTCAAAAAAATACAATTTTGAAATTTATTCACAGAAAGTTGCATTAAATAAATTGTAAAAAAATATATATTATTTAGAAAACTACGAAAACTATTCCGGAAAAAATAAGGCATTTTTTGGTCCTTCGACGTATTTCAAATATTTTAATTTGAGTTAAGAAAACATTTTTAAAGACAGGAAAAATAAAATAAAAAGCAAAAATAACTAAAAATATTTTGCAAGTAAATAAAAATGTTGGTCCTTCGAGTATTTCAATAATTACCAAACGTTGCTGTTCGAGCATATAAATGTTTTTGTCATTCCGTTTTGGCGAAGTAAAATGAATTAAAAAGAAAAAAATCTTCAATGTTTCATTAAGAAAACCAAAATGGGGAAATTGCAAAATTTTGGTTCTTCGACGAAGCTTTTGAAAATTATAAAAATTCACATTTCTAACTAGGACATTTCAAAATTTAAAAAAAAAAATACAATTTTGAAATTTTTTTCACAGAAATTGCATTCAATAAAATGTAAAAAAAAATTATATCATTTAGAAAACTACAAAAACTATTCCGGAAAAAATAAGGCATTTTTTGGTGCTTCGACGTATTACAAATATTTTATTTTGAATTAGAAAACATTTTTAAAGACAGGAAAAATTAAATAAAAAGCAAAAATAACTACAAAAAATTGTGTTGCAAGTAAGTATAAAATATTGGACCTTCGAGTATTTCAATAATTACTAAACGTTGCTGTCCTATCATAGGAATGTTTTTGTAATTCCCTTTTTGGCGAAGTAAAATGAATAAAAAAGAAAAAAATCTTGTTAAAAAAACCTAAATAGGGAAATTGCAAAATTTTGGTCCTTCGACGAAGCTTTTGAAAATTATAAAAAAATCACATTTCTAACATTTTGATCAGCCTCGAGTCGTCTATCATTTTTTTTTTTTTTTTGTTAAAGTTAAATGAAATAATAAGAAAAGTCCTCCTTAATGTCTATAAGAAAATATATTGCAAGATAAAGTAAAATGAATTAAAAAGAAAAAAATCTTCCTAAGAAAACCTAAATAGGGAAATTGCAAAATTTTGGTCCTTCGACGAAGCTTTTGAAAATTATAAAAATTCACATTTCTAAAATTTTGATCAGCCTCGAGTCGTCTATCAAATTTTTTTGTTAAAGTTAAATGAAATTATAAGAAAAATCCTCCTTATATTGCAAGATATTATAAACTTTTGATCCTTGGCCGAACATTTTGAAATTTTTAAAAAATCATATTTTTAATAATTCGATCAGCCGCGAGCTTATAAAGGAACTAAGGGGACTAGCCTATCATTTAATTTGGACAAAGTAAAAGGAAATAAAAAGAAAAAAATTAAATTTATATAAGAAAATTTATCTCAAGAAATTTTGAAAATTTGGCTCTTCGACTAATGAACATTTGTGTGAGATTTTGTCACTGCAAGTTCTCTCATTTTATAAAAGAAATAATTTTCTAATATTTTTTGAAATTTCAATTTTTAACATTTTACATTAAGGGGGATCTAAGGGGAGTAGTCTACCATTTAATTTGGACAAAGTAAAAGGGAATAAAAAGAAAAAAAATTATATAAAAAAATATTTCAAGAAATTTTGAAAATTTGGCTCTTCGACTAATGAACATTTTTGTAAGATTTTGGCACTGCTCCCCACAAGTTCTCTCATTTTATAATAGAAATAATTTTCTAATATTTTTTTGGAATTTAAATTTTTAAAAATTTACATTATGACCACCTGCTCCACTGTGAGTTTTGGTCCTTCGTCTTAGAAATTCATACTTTTAGACCTAATTCATTCTTTTCTTTGATTTTTGGCTATAAACTAAGACTACGAAAGATTGACATCGATATTTTAAATATTGAAATTAGTCATTATTTTACATAGATTTTGGTCCTTCGACCAAAAAGATGATCGTATAAGGCGTAATTATTTCTCCTTATGAAAGTTTTGTTTTTTGAAAAAAATAGAGATTTTTATTCCGTTATCCCTTTAAACAAAGTAAATTTGATTTTTAAATTATTATTTAAAAATGTTGGTCCTTCGACTTAACAAAATCCTCTTGTATGGCTTTATTCGGTCCTTCGATCAAAAATATGATCGTTTAAGACCTAATTATTTCTCCTTACGAAAGTTTTGTCTTTTGAACCAATAGAGTTTATTTCCGTTATCTCTTTAAATCAAAGTAAATTTGATTTTTAAATTATTATTTTTTGTTCAGAATTTCGTCCTTCGACCTAAGAAAATCCCCTTCTGTGGCTTCTTAATTTCAAAATTGTAGTTTCAACATTTCTGTTTGGAATTTCGAAATTCTTTTAAACGTCATTATTTGTACCATACAGACTGCTTTAGATATTAATTAAACCCTCATTTTTTTATATTATTAAAAAAAAGTATTTTTCTTGGACTTACCATCTCGACTCATGCCGACGGCAATGCACTTTTTCAGGCGGCAATATTGACAGCGATTGCGGTTGATGCGCAATATGCTGCATTGTTGATTTTTTGTACAGGGGCGATACTGGATCTTTTGCTGGATAGAGCGGCGGAAAAAGCCCTAATAAAAGAAGAAAGGGAAAACAAGAAAATTAATAATTTAAATATTAAAAGGAAGCAAAGGAGCAAAGAATTATTTAAAATTATAAAAATATGGACAAAAGGTGGGAGATAAATTTACAACAAATTAATTAAAAACTTTTTACAATTTTTAAAGAGATTCCCTTAATTATCACTTAAAATCTACTTTTGCAAAATTACTTTCTCATTTCGTTGTTTTTCGTTTTGTTCTTCTGCCTCGGCAGTTTCTTCATTCTTTTTAAATATGGCATCTTTTTGTTGCTGTTGTTGTTCAATATCGGTGGTGTTTGTACTACCAGCAGCAGCTGCTGCTGCTCCTTGCTGTTGCTGCTGCTGCTGCTTACCGGTAGTTTCTAAATTTTCATCAAATTTCTGACACAAATAATTCAAGGTAGTTAGTTCTTCTTCCATTTTCTCAGGATCATCACATCCTGCATCCATCATTGTATCCATCATACCACAACAATTCGGACAATTGCATAGATCAGCCTCACCAGCCATCATCATGGTGCTGGCATAATCATCCATTTGAGCATCATCATCACTGGAACTGTTGTCGCCGCTGCCGCCGCCGCGAGCCTGCGCCAATTGTTGGGGGGTGCAAGTGCAACCATTACTAAGGGAATGTGTACTGGATGTATTGCTGATCATGGAGGAGTTACTGTCAGAGCTATCACGTCTTTGTTGCTGTTGTTGTTGTTGCTGCTGCTGCTGATGTTGTAATTGTTGTTGATAGTTTTGTTGTTGTTGCTTTAATAAAATGGCAATTTCTTTGTGGGTTTGTTCGGCGAGGTTTAATTCTTTGTTTTTGTTGTTGTTGCTACTATTATGATGATGCTGATGCTGATGATGAACTGAGACTGATGCTGATGATGAGGTGTTGGTGGTGATGTTCGATTTGTCTTTGTCATTTTGGGCTAATTTATCACATATTTGTTGTTGCTGTTCTTCTTCGACTTCTACCCGTTTCTTAATGTCTTCTTCACATGTGCCATTAGTTTGTGGCACATGATCCTTGTTGGTTTCCTTTTGTTGTTGCTGTTGCTCCTTTTGCTTCAATTCTCTGGCATAACGTATCTTTTTCCAGGGACATTGTTGTGGTTCATAGACCTGCTGCTGGCTATTGGCCAACTCAGCAGGCATTTTGGAAGCACCATTTTCTTTGGAGGCTTCATTTTCTTGGTTAGCGGGTTTTGGAGATCCTTCATGAGATTTTTGTTGTTCTTCTGTTGCTGCTGCGGCTTCTTGCATTGTACTACCTGTGGCATTGTTGTTGTTGTGATACACATTTGTTGTCTTTGCATTTAAAGGCGCCGCAGATGAGAATGTAGATGACAATGATGTTGCAGTTGTTGTTGTTGTTGTGGTATTTAGAGCGGGTAATACTACTACTTGTTGTTGTTTCAAAGAGTTGAGAAGTGGACTCTCTGTGCTCGGTGTTGTTGTCTTATTGTTGCTATTGGCTATGCTGTTGCTGCTGCTGGTGGTGTACGTGTTGTTGCTGTTGTTACTTGCAACAATGACAACTGAGGAGGAGGTGGTGTTGGTGTTGGTGGAGGTGTTGCAGGTTGTTGAGTTTGTTGTTTGTTTCAGTCTTTTTGGTTGTGCCAATTGTTGAGCTAATGTCTGATGTTGTTGCAATTGTAATTGCTGTGGTTGAGGTTTTTGTTCCACATAAATAATTTGTTGTTGTTGTTGTGGCAACTGTTGCTGTTGTTGAGGTATGACAATTTGATGTTGCTGAAATTGCATTGGCAACATGGTTGGTTGTTGCTGTTGTTGTTGTTGCACCACAGGACTAGTGTTTTGTGTCATTTTCGGACATTGCTGTTGTTGCCCAGCCGCCATCACCTTTTTGGTAATGGGCGCCGATTCCAGCAATCTAACCAGGCTGGCATGTTGCTTCTTCAACTGTTGGCTTTTGTTCGTTGTTAATTTTTGTTGTTGTTGCTGCTGCTGTTGCGTATGCTGCAATTGTGTTTGTTGCTGCTGTTGTTGTGTGGGAATTTGAATTTGGTATTGTTGCTGAGTTTGAAGACCACCACCATTGACAACTTGTTGGTTATTGGCCAAGGCTGCCGTGGCCAAGACAACAATGGTTGTGGTCATTTGTTGTTGTCCACCCTGTGTCTGTTGTTGCTGTTGTACGGGTACTGGTCCAGCAATAACAGCCTGTCCTGAGGCCGTTGTTGCCAAAAATTGGCCATTCCCCAGTTGCCGCACCACCTCCAATTGTTGTGTTGCTGGATGGTGTTGTTGTGTTTGCTGTTGTTGTTGTGGTTGAAGCTGCGGGTATGCTGTTGTCTGCAATTGTGGCGGTGCTGCATGCAAATGATGATGATGGTGATGATGATGATGTTCTGTAATGGCCACTGCCGAGGTGGATAATTCTTGCATAGCACACACCATTTTATTTATTTTTCAAAAAACTTTAAAATATTTGTAATTTTTCAATATTTTCTTTTTTTTTTGGTTAAAATGACACTTTGTTTGGATTTTCTTTTGAGGGAAAAATCACAATAATTCTTTTTTTTACTAAAATTTGCTATTAAGGAACATTTTCTTTGTTGCCACTTTTTCTTTATGTAAAAATAAAGCAGGGCGCCAAATTTAATTTATTTTTTTTTCTTTCAAATTCTTTCCATTAGCCAGCGTGTTTTGGTTTTTATGAGCATTTATTTGAAAAGCCTTTTTGGCGGCAAGGCTTTACCACCGTCCGTACGTTGTGAAAGGTCCCTTATTGGCCTTTTTTATTTTTGATTTTCTTGCTTTTATTTTGAACTGGCTTTATTGTTGGTTTTTTTCTTTTTTTTTGGGAAAATAGCGCAAAAATCTTCTTCTTCTTTTCTTTGTTATTACAAACGACGCGTTTTATTTCTTCTTTTGCTTTGTTATTCTTGTGTTTTGCTTCTTTGGACTTTTTTAAAAATATTATTTTTGTTTGAAATATTAAAATCACACGTAAACACGTCCGTTAAGTTTGACACACAATTAGCGAATGATTGTAGAGTTTTACGACTCTTTGTGAGGTTGGCCAACATTCGTTGTTCCACTCAACTGAGAGTGGCACAACGAAAAACCGAACGAACAGAAACTACTCAAAACAATGTCTCTCTCTCCATAATAAGACTACACTAGCATTCAGATTGTGTGTGTGCATTGGACACGTGAGTTGGCCTCCTGAGTTGCATTTTGAAAACTATCTCAAACTGCATTTGCACTCAGTTACTCATACGCTCCCATAGTGTTGTATGAGGTTTTTTTGCAAATGCAGTTTTTTGTTGCTGCTGCTGCCTGCCTGCCTTGTAGAAGTGGCAAGTTGCTTGCTGCTGGTTTGCTTGACAAAGAAGGGGGGGATTGGCTTAGTTCCAGGGTAAGATAAGAGGTTTGAGGGTTCTTATGCTATTCTATGTGTATTTGTTTGGTTGGTTATGTGACGACCGACTACCAGCTAGTCAGCCAACCAGCTGAGTTGAACAGTCGTCAACCTCGCGCTACATTGCAATTTTTTTCTAATTTGTGGGCTAACAGAGGACATTCACATTTTGCAAAAATAAATGGAAACAAAAAAAAGCAAACGACTGGCTACAACAACAACGACGAACAACAGCAGCAAAATCATTGCAACAAGAAAAAAAGAACTGATCTAAACTAAGGCATCGGTTTGAGATAGTTTTTGTTTTTCAATAATACTAGGTATTTTGGGAATAATGAAAGGCATCAGAAAATGTTTTGAAATTTACAAAATAAATAATTTTTGAAATATTTTAAAAGTATTAAAATTATAATTTTTTAATTAAAAATTTAGAAAAAATTGGAATATTTTAAAATGTCTCAAATTATGATAAAACATAGGCATCAGATTGAGATAGTTTTCAATATAACTAACA
>NW_027411977.1:239369350-239371850 GCF_047663935.1 Musca autumnalis | reverse complement strand
CGACATATCGATCCGAATTCGTAACGAAATCGGAAGAAAAACATTAGCATATTCGAAGGGAAATTTACTTCCGACATTTTCTCCGAAATCGGAACGAAATCTAAACGAATTCCCCTACGAAAAATTGTATAGAAATCGATACGAAATCTGAACGATTTTGCTTCCGAAATTGTTCCGATATGTCGGACATCCGACATTTGGTTTGCTGGGATGCATACAGACACACACACACAGAAACACACACACACAGAAACACACATATGCAGAGTTCACTTGAGCTAGCTGCAGTTCAATGACCTACAAAAGAATTATTTTAATTTTTTGTCTTCAATAAAAAAAAGAACACAACGAGCAAATAATAGTGCAACAACAAGAAAAAAATTCTTTGGAAAATTCTCGAAAAATAAAAAATAGGAGAATTTTTTCTAAAAAATATAAAAAATTAAGGAAAAAAATAAATTTTTAAAAAAGTTAAAAATAGAAGAAATTTGGAATTTTAAGGGAAAAAATAAAAAATAATAAGAAAAAAATAAGAGATTTTTTTCTAAAATATATAAAAAACTAAGGAAAAAAATTAAATTTTAAAAAAAAATTAAAAATTGAAGAATTTTGGGATTTTAAGGGAAATATTAAAAAAAATAATAAAAAAATAGAAACTAAAATATACGACAAAAATATAATGCACAGAAAAACTTAGGACATTTATGGAAAAAATTGAAAAATTTATTTTAAACGATTTTTAGGATTTTTGTGGGGAAAATATTCATTTTTGGAAAATAAACAATATTAATTTATTAATTATAAATTTTTAAACTTCAGAAAATTGAAACTTGCCACATAATTTTTCAAAATAGTTTTAGCTATGGTTTTGTTCCTATTCTGTAACCCCTTGTTTTATTTTTTTCCAACAATTTCCATTCTAAGAGGAAAAAGTGAAGTGAATGAACTCAGCTAAAGTTTTTTTTTAGTTATTTTTGTTCTTGTTCTTCTTGTTTGTAGTATAGTAGTTGATGACGGCAATGATGATGATGATGACTCTAATAATTGTAATAATGGTGATGATGAGTTCAGTAGCTTTAGTTAGTGCAAAAAAAAAAACCAACTACATCAAGCTGCAACTATAAAATTTGCAGATGATGCTGCTGTTGGCTGCTGCAGTTGCTGCAGATTCCAACTCAAATCTCTTGCTCTCTTTTCGTTGTGACTCCGCATAAAAAAAAAAACTAAGCAAACAAAGAAACGGAATACAAGAATCAGCAGCAGCATCAATTTTAGCTTCTGCTTCGGCTACAACTACTACAACTAACATGTTCTCATAGAAAGTGAGAGCTCAAACTTCACGTCAGCATAACCTCATGCTTTTGGGGCAATGAACTGATGGCAGCAGCATCAAGCTAACCAATCAACCAACCAACCAGCCAGCCAAGCCACCAGTCAGCAGCAGCAGCATCATCTTTATAACGCGATGTGATTATCATTGTCATTAGTAGTAGAAGCAGTCGCGGCAGCTGAAGTAGCAGCCTATATAATTTTAATGTGTTAGAGAGGAGTCTTTTTGTAGCCTCCATTAGAAGATGGCAGGTACATTAGGTTTGTCACAACATGCTTTGCTATAACCGCTATGCAAAAGAACTTTTTAATTGCAGTGGCTAAAGACTCTTCAGGTTTTGGGATAGGTCCATTTTTTTACATTTTCCAAATAATTTTGGAGTTTTATCATTTTGGTTTTTTTTGTGGAATAAAGTCCTTGATACTAAATCCTAATGAAGTATTTCTATAGGCCCGCTATACCCGACAGATTTAAGGTACTTTCTTTCTTCCATGCTGCAGGACATCAAAATGTCATCACAGCGGAACTTTTTTCAGTTTCCCTCCATATGTCGGTTAGCTATGACACTATTTGAGAGCAACAACCTATGAAAATTGTGCCTTGGCGCGCTCAACAAAACTCCTGCAAATAGCCAAGCAATGAGAGTCGTATACGTGCAATATTAAGCATACGCAACAGCGTACGAGGCAATTGGCTTAAACTTTCTCTCTCAAATTCAGAGACCAACAAAATATCAAAGCGAAATCCATGTGGGAAAAGAGGAGAAAATCAAACATCGCATGAAATTTCTTTGGTGGCAAACGCAAGGGGGGTTTCACAGGGAAGGAAAATAATTATTTTTTTATGAAAAAAAAATTATTAAAAAATAATTTAATTTGTTTATCTTAATATGTATAAGTAAGTAAGTATTTTTAATTAAAATTAATAATTATTATTTTTATGAAAAAAAAATAATAAAAAATGATTTTATCTTAATATGAAAAATATATTGAAAAAGATAGTTAATTAAAATAAGTATTTTTAATAAAATAATTATTTATTTAAAATAACTATTTTATTAAAAAAGTATTTTTAAATAAAATAAGTACTTAAAAAAATTAAATAAATTATTTCTAATTAAAATATACGTATATATTTTTAATTTAAAAATAAAATTATTTCGTTTTTTTT
>NW_027411977.1:239351850-239364350 GCF_047663935.1 Musca autumnalis | reverse complement strand
TTAATTTTTCAATTCTAATGACTCTGTTTCCCACCACATGTATTTATTGTAAAATGTGTGTGATGTGATGGGATCCAACAGCTGCCTGCTGCAAGAACTCAAGTCATTTTGTATTGATACAACATTTATTAGGGCATTCACCCCTCGCTTTCAGGATCAACCAACCATAACCATGTGTTCGATTGTGTGTTTCAATAATTTTACTCTCTTTTTCCTGCTATGTGTTTTTTTTTCATTTTATTAGTTCCCTTTTTTAATTTCTTTTTATTCCTACACAATTTCTGAATGCCTGCTCTCGGCGGCATATGGGAGAGGAGTATGCATGGATATACTCGTATGCAGCACATGTAGGGTTGTGTGACCAACAACCATCTCTAAAGAAACAGAGTTTGTCATCGTTGAGAGTACAATATTGTGCATTGAGTTTGTTGCTTTGATTGTGTTCGGTTACGACGAAGAAGAAATGAGGACACTAAACTTGGATAACCTCTTTGAAATGCGCTTGAAGTAGTTTTTTTTTATACCGAAAGAGGATGGTGGAATGATAAGGGCAAGGAAAATTTTGCGGAATTGGGCAAAATTTAAAAAAATATATATTTTTGTTATTTATTCATTTTATCAAAATATTAATTAATTTATAAAAAATATTTTTTTTATCAAAAAATTGATTAATTTTTTAGAATTATTTTTTAATAAAAAATATTTAATTTAAAAATGATTGTAAAAAATTAATTATAAAGTTTGGGAATTTTTTTAACTTTTTAATTTTTATTTTTTATTTACTAATTTTATCAAAATATTAATTAATTAATAAAAAATATTTTTTATCAAATAATTTATAATTTTTTTAGAATTATTTTTTTAATAAAAATAATATTTAGTTGGGATTTTTTAAATTTTTTTATTTTTATTACAGTAAATATTATTATTTATAATAAAATGAACAAATATTATTAAACTAAATATTTTTAATTTTTTGTAGAAAACATTGATTTTGAAAAACCTAGAACACTTCTTTTAGGCCAATAAATGTACATTAAGCCTTGGGCTATGGGTTTAAGTTTTCAAAGGTTTTATGCTTAAAAAAATATTTTTTAGAATTATTTTTTTTTTTAATAAAATAAAAAAAATATTTAATTTTCAGGAATTACGAATTGATTTGGGAAAATTCAGCGGAAATATTTGTTTTTAAATTAATGAAATAAATAAATGCTTTTATTTAAATTAAAATAATTAATTTTTTTATTTATTATTTTGATTTATTTTTTTTATTTTTGTAAAAATCGAATTGATTTAAAAAACTGGATACACCTATTTTTGAGCCACGACATTGACAAGAAGAATCAGTATGTCTTGATCAAGTGTGCAGACATTTTTCTTTAGCAATTTTTAATTATTTTTAATAAAATTATAAAAATAATTTTGTTAATTTTTTAATAAAAAAATTATTGAAAAAATTAGTTATTTAATTGTAAAATAAATTGATTTGGAAAAATTTAGCTTACTTGTTTTTCTTAAACATATATATTTAAAAAATATTATTTTTTAATTTAAAAATATTTTTAAAATAATATTTTTTTTATAAAAAACGAATTGATTTTGAAATGGCACTTATTTTAATGTCACAAAATTGATTACAATAATCGGTTCGTCTTGATCAAGTGTGTAAACAATTTTTTTAATTATTTTTAAAAAAATATTTAAAAAATTTAGAAAATATATGTAAATTAATTTGACTTGGGAAAATTCAGGAAACTTGTTTTCTTAAAATAAATATATTATAAAAATATATAAATTTTAAAAAATTTATATTTTTTATTAAAAAAAAAATAAAATATTAAAAAAATGAAAATAATTATAAAAATGAATAAAATTATTTTATGTCTCTTTATACATATTTTTTTAACCAAAATGTATTTTTTTAAATAGTAAAATATTAATTGAATTGAAATTAAAAAATATTTTTATATTATTATTATTATTAGTATTATTATTATTATTATTATTATTATTATTATTATTATTATTATTATTAATATTATTATTATTATTATTATTATTATTATTATTATTATTATTATTATTATTATTATTATTATTATTATTATTATTATTATTATTATTATTATTGTTATTGTTATTATAATTATTTTTGTTTATTATTTAAAAAATATGGAGATAAACTAACCTCGAATAATGCTAGCTTTTTTTTAATAAATTTTATAAAAAGTAAATATATTTTCTATATATAATTTTCTGTTTTTAGTTTTTATTTTTTATCTTTAGTTTTTGAGATAAAAATATATATTTTTATATTTTTTTAATAATTTTTATATTTATATTTTAAATTTGAAAAATAAAAAATAAATTTTATAAAAAGTAAATATATTTTATATATATATGTATATATATTTTATTTTTATTTTTTATTTTTTATTTTTTATTTCAATATTTTTTATATTTTTATAGTTTTTTTTTTATTTTTATAGTTTTACGTTTTTTATAATTTTTATTTTGACTTTTGTACTTTTTTTTAAATAGTAAAATATTAATTGAATTGAAATTAAAAAATATTTTTATATTATTATTATTATTATTATTATTATTATTATTATTATTATTATTATTATTATTATTATTATTATTATTATTATTATTATTAATATTATTATTATTATTATTATTATTATTATTATTATTATTATTATTATTATTATTATTGTTATTGTTATTATAATTATTTTTGTTTATTATTTAAAAAATATGGAGATAAACTAACCTCGAATAATGCTAGCTTTTTTTTAATAAATTTTATAAAAAGTAAATATATTTTCTATATATAATTTTCTGTTTTTAGTTTTTATTTTTTATCTTTAGTTTTTGAGATAAAAATATATATTTTTATATTTTTTTAATAATTTTTATATTTATATTTTAAATTTGAAAAATAAAAAATAAATTTTATAAAAAGTAAATATATTTTATATATATATGTATATATATTTTATTTTTATTTTTTATTTTTTTATTTTTTATTTCAATATTTTTTATATTTTTATAGTTTTTTTTTTATTTTTATAGTTTTACGTTTTTTATAATTTTTATTTTGACTTTTGTACTTTTGATTTTTTATTTGTATTTTTATTTAATTATTTAATTTTATTTTTTGACTTTTTTATATTTAGTTTTTTTATGTTTAATTTCTGATATTATTTTATTTTTTATTTTTATACTATTTTATATTTAGTAATAATTTTTATTTTGACTTTGTATTACTAATTTTTATAAAAATTAAATATGTTATAGTAGTATTTTTTATTTTATGAAAAATAAATATATTTAATTTTTTTTACTTTTTTATATTTAATTTTTTATTTTTAGTTTTTTATCGTTAATTTCTGATATTATTTTATAGTTTTTATATTTAATAATAATTTTAATTTTGACGTTTGTTTTCATAATTTTTATTTGTATTGTATATTTTTCAAATAAAAATATTTTTTTTAAATAAATATTTTATTTTATAAAAAATAAATATATTTAATATTACTTTTTGACTTTTTTATTTTCAATTTTTATTTTTAAATAAAAATAATTTTTATAACAAAAATAAATATATTTTTATATTTAATTGTTTGTTGTTACTTTTTTATTTTTAATTTTTTGTTTGTATTTTTTCTTTTTTTTTTCAAATAAAGATAAATTTTAAAACAATATATATTTTTTATTTAATTTTTTTATTTTAACTTTTGTAGTTTTAAAGTTTATCGTAACTTTTTGTTTTAATTTAAAAAAAAAAAAATAAATTTATAAAAAATAATATAAATTTATTAATAATTATATTATTATATTTTAATTTTAAAATATTTTATTATTAATTTCAGTTTTATAAAAAAAATAACTTTTGTATTTTTAAAGTTTTTCTTAACTTTTTGTTTTAATTTTTTAATAAAAATAAATTTATAAAAAATAATATAAGTTTATAAATAATATAAATAATTATATTATTATATTTTAATTTTTAAGTATTTTATTATTAATTTTTGTTTTATAAAAAAATATATATTTTTATATTACATTTTTAACTTTTTTATTTTTAATATTACTTATTTATTTGTATTTTTTTAATTTTATTTTTAATTTTTTATTTTATTTTATAGTAAAGCTAACAGCTTAGCTTGAAAATCTATCTATGCCTACTGTGTTCCTTACTCTAACAAAATAAAATATCAGGCTCCCGGAGGGGTCCTCAAGAAAAATTCCTTCAAACACTTCCTACACCTTAGTATTTTTTGTAATTGCCCAGTTTCTAGAACTTTCATTCTCATCTATAAGAATTCCTTCAAATCCTTCATCCTACATACCCACAAACACCTATAAGAGTGTACGAAATAAATGTCTGACGTCCAATGTGGAAGAAGAAGGCCAACCCCTTCACATGCACCACCACCACCACAGGTTCATGTAAGTTCATTGTGCTAAATTTCATGTTGATAGAGTTCACTTCAGTTTGATTTGGTATGGTTTGATTTTGCTTTTTATTTTCAAGCTGCCACCAAGCGATGCGGCTCGGCTGCTGCTGGTGCATTCGATGAGGATGATGGTGGCGGTGCTGCTGCTGCAACTAAGGCTATGTATGTGCATGCTGCTGGCTGCCAGGGGTTGTTGCTTGCTTTGACCGACTTTACGTTCAATGACCGACACCACTTGAAGCACAAAAAAAGAAGAAGAAGAAGACGAAAAAAAAAACAAACTAACCTCAGCGACAACAGCAATAGTGTCATGTAAAAAGGCGGCAGAAGCAGCAAGTTTTTGCAGTTGCATCGAAGCTCCGGCAGCATTAGTGCACATTTATAATAACATTATAATGATGGGTTCGAAGAAGAAGAAGTGGCAGAAGACCAAAGCAACAATACAGTTGCCAAGAGCTCCACAAAGAACCCCCTCTTCACACAACACACTGCACAGAGCAAAACAATGAAGAGCAGCCAGCACAGGGGACTCCAAATGTTTAGTGGTTAGTTTGTTAGTTAGCTGCCGTAGCGAGAGAGGGCCTAATGCAGTTTGGAAGGAAGTCAACATGACTATGTAACCTTAAAAATGGCAACTGTAACATAAAACATGGCCAAACACAAACATTTTACATCACTCAGCTACACTTGTGTGCCAAAATACATACCAGCAGTAAGCAGCAGGAAGGGGTTACTGGCATTCTATGTTGTTTAGTTTTTTTTTTGCACTGCTTTGCCAGAAAAATGTCAATGAACCCTGGTGCTGGGCCACCACAGCATACCATTTGAGTTCATTGTTCTCGTTTCTTTCGTTTTTGGTAAGGATTTTCCTTTTTTTGGCTTTGAACTAATGGTGGAAAAGGGGGGGAGGGTTGTTGTTATGGTTTTCCTTTTCTTGTGTTATGGCCCACAGGACATGTTCCATAACAAAAAAAATTTAACTTGGAATGACAGGATCCGGTCAACAAACAAAACGACCAGATAATAACTTTTACTTATTGGCCTTATGCTGCTAAAAAGGAATCGACATCGACAACATTTTTTGGTGTTTAATAATTTTTCATGGTTGTTTTGCGATCAATTGAAAAGCCAACACTAATCGCCAGCTAACCAATGGCTGGTTTTTTTTTCTTTGTAGCAATTTTTTCTGATTTAAATACAAAAAAAATTCAAATCAAGTTTTAGTTTATTAGAAACAAAACAAGCACCAAGAGAAACTGTAGAGGTGATGGTGGTAGTGGCGGGGTCCAAGAGAAGAAATCAAAATAAAAATTGTAACAAAGTCAACTGCCTAAGAGTTTAATGAACTCGGCTTGAAGTCAGGCATTGGATGCCAATTTTTTTTTTGTGCAAAAAATTAAACACAACTTTGAATGTTGGTGCGTTAACAAAGCTCGGCTGGCGGGCTGGTTGCTTGGCTGTTTGGCAGGCAGGCGTATGGACGTATGTGACGACGGAGTATGTTAAACTTTAGTAGAAGTCAAGAAACGGGTTTGTTTTTTTTATGATTCTGTTTCTTTTGTAGACTTGTGCGTATCTGCCAACTCTGAATGGCGGGCTGGCTGCTGCCTGGCCTATGTTTTATGTTTGTTTATATTAATCACCTAAAATATGTATGTGCGTTACCTTTTTATGTTGTGTGGCTGGCTTGCTTGCGCTGTGACTCATACAAAATATTGTCAAAAACAAAGTGAAGCAAAAAATCTCAAAAATTGTATGAAATGATTTAAGTTTTTGTAAATTTTTCAAAAAAATGTTTTCAGGGCGATTGTGTGTCGTGTTCATGTTCATTTGCGTTATCTGAACTCCAATAATAATTTTCAAACTTGTCTGTCTACATGTCCGCCTCCCTATGTCTTTGTTCGCTTGGCTTGCTGGCTGGTTGGCTTGTGTTTTTTAATAGTGTTCTCAAATCAGACAGTTATCGAGAGCTATTAAGCACCTGGTCTTTGTTTGAAATTGAAATATTTAGGGCGTTTATTGCATAACATAATAATAATAATAATGTGAGTAGTGGTGGTGGTGGCGGTGTTCAATTAAACTACACTGCAAGCTAAACAAAAAAAGCAACGAACTGAATATGAGTCATAATTAATTTTATTAAAGGCAAATCAAATTTGCATAGAAAAAAAATGAAAAATGAAGGGGCAAAAATTGGAATAATATTTCCAAAACAAAATGGAAAAAACCAAAATCGTTAAATATTATATAAAAAAAATAATATAAAATAATATTTTTAATAAATATAATAGATATAAAAATAATTTTGAAATTAAAAAATATTAGCTTCTTTTAAAGAAACTTTTTTAATTTTTTTTTAATTGAAAAACAATATTTAAAAAATATTTTTTATAATAAAAATTATATTAAGAAAATATTAAAATTACTAAAAATTTTGCACAGATGTAAAAAAAATTAAATTATATTATACAAAAAATATGAAAAACTAAAATAAATAAATAAAAAATATTTATTTTATTTTATAATATCTTTTGTCACATTTTAACATCTGTGTCAAATTTTTAGTTTTTTAATATAATTAATTTAATTTTTATCATAAAAAATATTTTTTTCAAAAATGTTTTCTGAAATTAAAAAATACATTAAAAATAGTCAAAACGAAAATAATATTTTTTTAGTTTCAAAAAAAAAATGTAATAATTTTTTAAATTAGAAAATATTTAAATAAAAATTTTAATAATTTTTTAAATTAAAAAATATTTTTTTATTAAAGAAAAAATAAATTAAAAAATCAATTTAATAAACAAAAAATATTTGTAAAAAACTTTATATTTTGCACTCATGATTAACAAATAACACGATTTGACCAATAAAAATTAAATATTATAAAAATTTATTTTATTTTATTTTATTTTATTTTATGTATTTAAAATTATTTTAATTATTTTTAAATTAAAGACATTATTTAAAAATATAGTTATAATAAAAATTATATTAAGAAAATATTAAAATTACTAAAAATTTTGCACAGATGTAAAAAAATTAAATTATAAAAATATGAAAAAATAAAATAAATAAATAAAAAATATTTATTTTATTTTATAATATTTTTTATCACATTTTAACATTTGTGTAAAAATTTTAGTTTTTTAATATATTTAATATAATTTTTATTATAAAAAATATTTTTTTAAAAAATGTTTTTTTTAATTAAAAAATACATTAAAGATATTTAAAAACAAACTAATATTTTTTAATTTCAAAAAATATTTTTTAATATTTTTAAATTATAAAAATATTTTAAAATTATTTTTTTATTAAAAAAATTAAATTACAAAATTAATTAAATAAACAAAATGTATTTGTAAAAAAACTTTATATTTTGCACTCATGATTAACAAATAGCACGATTTGACCAATAAAAGTAATATGTTAAAAATGTTAAAAATTTTTTTTACTTATTTATTTGATTATTAAAAAAATATTTTATTTATTATTTATTTATTTATTTATTTATTTATTTATTTATTTATTTATTTATTTATTTATTTATTTATTTATTTATTTATTTATTTATTTATTTATTTATTTATTTATTTATTTATTTATTTATTTATTTATTTATTTATTTATTTATTTATTTATTTATTTATTTATTTATTTATTTATTTATTTATTTATTTATTTATTTATTTATTTATTTATTTATTTATTTATTTATTTATTTATTTATTTATTTATTTATTTATTTATTTATTTATTTATTTATTTATTTATTTATTTATTTATTTATTTATTTATTTATTTATTTATTTATTTATTTATTTATTTATTTATTTATTTATTTATTTATTTATTTATTTATTTATTTATTTATTTATTTATTTATTTATTTATTTATTTATTTATTTATTTATTTATTTATTTATTTATTTATTTATTTATTTATTTATTTATTTATTTATTTATTTATTTATTTATTTATTTATTTATTTATTTATTTATTTATTTATTTATTTATTTATTTATTTATTTATTTATTTATTTATTTATTTATTTATTTATTTATTTATTTATTTATTTATTTATTTATTTATTTATTTATTTATTTATTTATTTATTTATTTATTTATTTATTTATTTATTTATTTATTTATTTATTTATTTATTTATTTATTTATTTATTTATTTATTTATTTATTTATTTATTTATTTACTTATTTATTTATTTATTTATTTATTTATTTATTTATTTATTTATTTATTTATTTATTTATTTATTTATTTATTTATTTATTTATTTATTTATTTATTTATTTATTTATTTATTTATTTATTTATTTATTTATTTATTTATTTATTTATTTATTTATTTATTTATTTATTTATTTATTTATTTATTTATTTATTTATTTATTTATTTATTTATTTATTTATTTATTTATTTATTTATTTATTTATTTATTTATTTATTTATTTATTTATTTATTTATTTATTTATTTATTTATTTATTTATTTATTTATTTATTGATTTATTTTATTTGTTTATTTATTTATTTATTTATTTATTTATTTAGTTATTTATTTATTTAGTTATTTATTTATTAGTTTAAGTGTTTAGTAAAAATTGATTTTAAACTGGTTTTCAATATCAATTCGTTTTGGGTGAAAAATTAGTATTTAAAAATTAATTTATTTGAAAATTAAAAAAAAATAAAAAAAAATTATAGAAAAAATTCTTAAAAACATGAAAATGCTTGCACACTTGAGTAACTCCAGAGTTTTGGAAACTAGAAATGTGTAGTGAAAAATGATTTTTAACTGGTTTTCAATATCAATTCGTTTGGACTTAAAGTGGGTCGCCGAAATTTGACCTCGTCCCAAACGAGAAGAAACATTAAAAATTCGGAAAAAATATTTTAAAATGTCAAAATGCTTGCACACCTAACCAATACGTTGAATATTGTAAATTAGAGATATATAGCTAAACATTACAATTAATGGATTTTCAATATCAATTCGTTTGCGCGAAAAAATAATTGATTGAGAAACATAAAACAAAAAAAATAAAAAATAAAAAATAATAAAAAATAAATTAATAAAATAATAATAAATACGTTTAAACATGAAAATGCTTGCACACTTGAGCAACTTGAGAAATTTTGAAATCTGGAAATATACATCAAAAATGCAAATTTACTATTTCTTCAATATCAATTGGTTTGTGCTTAAAAATTGGCCAAAAAATTTGACATCAATCACAATTTGCAAATTTCAAAAAAAAAAAATAATAATAATAAATATTTAAAAATATTGAAATCGCTTGCACACTTAAGCAAACCTTGGTGTTTTGAAAACTAGAAATCTATATCTAAAATACATATTTCACAGTTTTCCCCATATCAATTCGTTGGGGCTTAAAAATTTAACACCAAAAATACCATCGGTATAAAATTGGATAATAATTCAAAACAGGTTTAAACATGAAAATGCTTGCACACTTGAGCAACTTGAGACGTTTTGAAATCTCGAAATATACAGCTAAAATCCAAATTTAATATTTCTTCAATATCAATTCATTCGGCCTTAAAAATTGGGCACAAATTTGCAAATTTCAAAAAAATATTTAATATTTAAAAAAAAAAAATATTGAAATCGCTTGCACTTTTAAGCAAACCTTGGTGTTTTGAAAACTAGAAATCTATATCTAAAATACATATTTCACAGTTTTTCCATATCAATTCGTTTTTGCTTAAAAATTGTGCACCAAATATGACATACCCAACAATTTTCTTAGAAAAATATTTCAGAAAAAAATTAAAAAAAAATCTTAATTGCTTGCACACTTAAGCAAGTCTTGGTGTTTTGAAAACTAGAAGTCTATATCTAAAATACATATTCCAAAGTTTTCCCATATCAATTCGTTTTTGCTTAAAAATTGTGCAGCAAATACGACATCCACAAAAATTTACACAAACATTTTTTTTCAGAAAAAATTATGAAAAAAATTGTTATCGCTTGCACACTTAAACAAACCATGCTGTTTCATAAACTAGAAGTCCATATCTAAAACCTTATTTTACAGTTTTTTTATATCAATTCGTTTGTGCTTAAAATTTAACACCAAATATTACAATTTACCAAACATTGCAAAAGAAAATTGTTAAAATATATATATTTAAAAATACTGAAATCGCTTGCACACTTAAACAAACCATGTTGTTTTATAAACTAGAAATCCATATCTAAAATACATATTTTATAGTTTCCCCATATCAATTCGTTTGTGCTTAAAAATTCACCACCAATTAACATCTCCAAAGAAATTCATAAAATATATTCAAGAAAAAAAATATGTAAAAAAATTGAAATCCCTTGCACACTTAATCAAATTTGGTGTTTCGAAAACTAGAAGTCAATACCTAAAAACCATATTTTACAGTTTTCCAATATCAATTCATTTGTGTTTAAAAAAAATCACCAAACCAAATAACCTCCTTTTTTGCTGGTAATCTCAATATTAAAATCTCAAAGTTCAATGACCATGACATGACCAGCCTATTACATGGAAAAGCAACAACACTGTGTTACGTTTATTAATCCATCAACTAACTAAGATTTAATGATAATTTGATTTGCTTACAACAACAACAACAATATTTATTTTTTATGATTAATGAGCTTTTGTAACTATTCTAATTGTAAGCTATCAGTAAGCATATCCAACATGTCACCATACATGTCAGTCATACCTGAGATTTTGGTTTGCCGATAGGTTAAGAGCATTAAAAACCAAACAACACCACCACCTCGTTTATGATGCTGATGTCAATGACCATTGTGTTTTTGGAAACAAAGTTTAATGATCGATTGCTTGCAGAAAAAAAAATTGACTATGTGGGTGGTGGCAAGCAAAGGCGCTAAACATTTTTTCAGAGACTTATAAAAAGATTAATAAAAACTAACCAAAAACGTGCCGAAGCTTAGAAACCTAAATTTCTGGAGGTAAATTGGTAGGTAAGGTGGCATGCCATGTGTATGGATGAATGGATGGAGGGAGTTCTGACTTGCTTGCTTATTTTGGTCATCACTTCCTTTGAAATGAAGAAAAAACAAAAAAAAAAAAAAAATAAGTCACCGTTGCAATAAATATTTTGTTATTTTGCGCATGTCGTACGAGTCGACTAGAACCACTAAAATATTCTCCGCATAAAGTTCTCCACTGCTGGGCTCTTTTTTCTTTTGCTTTTTTGCTTCTTTCACTCGAATTGAAACAAATCGCAAAAAATGCCTTTTCTTGCTTGCCTTGCATATTTTCGTGTATTTGTTTGTTGAACGAACAACTGCATGTGAGAGAGCGAGAGGCCGGAGCAGCAGTCTTGTTGTACAATTTGATTGTACTATTTTTGTAGGCACACAATTTGCTCAACGTTTGCTTTGTGCTTGCTGGCTTGCATTTGGTAAAGTATTACGACGAGGTTATTGAACGCCAACGACCTAAACTTTGGCTGGCTAAAGTGGTTGGTTGGCTGGCTGGCTGAATGCTGTCGCATGGACGGACATAGTGGCTGACAAACAGTCATACGGGCGGGCGGTGGACTAAACTAACTAAAATCGTATGGTTGGCAATTTGGCTTGTTAGTTGCTTTGCTTTTATGTTGGATCGCCACGACCAAAGCAGCCATCACCACCTAGTTAAGACAGGCAGCATTCGTTTCTGAGTGCCAAAATCCCACCATATACACATGTGTGGACACACATTTGGCGTGGTGACTGACTGAGTGACTTGCTAATAACAGTGTTGAATTATTACCACCAAAAATAGCGCCAAAAATAAAACAATATATTTATTTATTAAATTTAAATAATAGCAACGTATCTTCTCAAAACTTAACCTTACCCAATACCCAACTCAAAATAATCTTCCTTCTTTTCTTGTTTTCGGTTTGTTTGTTTGCATAATCTGTAAATTTTTTCAATTGCCCCAGTTTAAGGTTTTTCATCCATCTATCCAGCCGGCCTACCCA
>NW_027411977.1:239254350-239346850 GCF_047663935.1 Musca autumnalis | reverse complement strand
ATGTCTTAAATTGCAGGTTAAAATATTTCGCAAAACGAATTGATATCGAAATTCTGAAAGCACATTTGTGTTCCCTACACCATCTAATTTTAGAATATATATAACATGTCCAAGTGTGCAACAACTGTTCTTTACAGTTATGCTGAAACATTTCACCAACTAAATTTTCTAAAGGGTAGCATTTGTATAGGTGGTCGCATTGAACCCACGATTACTTAAACAAACGAATTGATCTGGGAAATCTGTAAGCAGCATTTTGTCCTCTATATCCTCTAGTTTAGGAATATATAAAGCATGTTCAAGTGTGCAGAAACTTTTTTACACTTACGCTAAAATATTTCCCTAACTAGCATGTCATAAAGGGTAATATATTTAAAGGTGATCATATTAAACTCTTGTCTATTTAAAAAAACGAATTGATCTGGGAAATCTGTAGGCAGAGTTTTGTCCTCTATATCCTCTAGTTTCGGAATATATGAAGCATGTTGAAGTGTGCATCAACTTTTCTTTGAAGTTATGTTAAAACATGTTACCTCTTGATATACCATAAATGGTAGTATTTCCAAAGGTGATCATATCAAACCCATGATTATTTAAAGAAACGAATTGATCTGGGAAATCTGTAAGCAGAATTTTGTTCTCCATATCCTCTAGTTTAGGTATATATAAAGCATGTTCAAGTGTGCATCAACTTTTCTTTGAAGTTATGTTAAAACATGTTCCCTATTGATATTGATCATAAATGGTAGTATTTCCAAAGGTGATCACACAAACCCATGATCTTTTAAACTAACGAATTGATCTGGGAAATCTATAAGCAGAATTTGTTTCTCTATATCCTCTAGTTTCAGAATATATAATGCATGTTCAAGTGTGCATCAAATTTTCTTTGAAGTTATGTTAAAACATGTTCCCTATTGATATATCATAAATGGTAGTATTTCCAAAGGTGATCATATCAAACCCATGATTTTTTAAACAAACGAGTTGATCTGGAAAATCTATAAGCAGAATTTGTTCCTCTATAACCTCTAGTTTTGGAAGCAGATTTGTGTTCCCTACACCATCTAATTTTTGAATATATATAACATGTTCAAGTGTGCAGCAACTGTCCTTTACAATTATGCTGAAACATTTCAGCAACTAAATTTTCTAAAGTGTAGCATTTGTATAGGTGGTCGCATTGAACCCACGATTTTTCAAACAAACGAATTGATCTGGGAAATCTATAGGCAGAATTTGTTGCTCTATATCCTCTAGTTTAGGATTATATAAAGCATGTTCAAGTGTGCATCAACTTTTCTTTGATGTCATGCTAAAACATGTTCCCTATTTATATATCATAAATGGTAGTATTTCCAAAAGTGATCATATCAAACCAATGATTTTTTAAAAATAAACGAATTGATCTGGGAAATCTATAAGCAGAATTTGTTCTTCTATATCTTCTAGTTTCAGAATATATAAAGCATGTTCAAGTGTGCATCAACTTTTCTTTGAAGTTATGTTAAAACATGTTCCCTATTGATATTGATCATAAATGGTAGTATTTCCAAAGGTGATCATTTCAAACCCATGATTATTTCAAACAAACGAATTGATCTGGGAAATCTGTAAGCGGAATTTTGTCCTCTATATCCTCTAGTTTCGGAATATATAAAGCATGTTCAAGTGTGCATCAACTTTTCTTTGAAGTTATGTTTGAAACATGTTCCCTATTGATATATCATAAATGTTATAATTTCCAAAAGTGATCATATCAAACCCATGATTTTTTTAAGAAACGAATTGATCTGGGCAATCTATAAGCAGAATTTTATCCTGTATATCCTCTAGTTTCGGAATATATAAAGCATGCTCAAGTGTGCATCAACTTATCTTTGAAGTTATGTTAAAACATGTTCCCTATTGATATTGTTCATAAATGGTAGTATTTCCAAAGGTGATCGTATCAAACCCAAGTCTTTTTTTAAACAAACGAATTGATCTGGGGTATCTATAAGCAAAATTTGTTCCTCTATATCCTCTAGTTTCGGAGTATATAAAGCATGTTTAAGTGTGCATCAACTTTTCTTTGAAGTTATGTTAAAACATGTTCCCTATTGATATATCATAAATGTTATAATTTCCAAAAGTGATCACATCAAACCCATGATTTTTTTATTTTAAGAAACGAATTGATCTGGGAAATCTGTAAGCAGAATTTTGTCCTCTATATCCTCTAGTTTCGGAATATATAAAGCATGTTCAAGTGTGCATCAACTTTTCTTTGAAGTTATGTTAAAACATGTTCTCTATTGATATATCATAAATGTTATAATTTCCAAAAGTGATCATATCAAACCCCTGATTTTTTTTAAACAAACGAAATGATCTGGGAAATCTATAAGCAGAATTTGTTGCTCTATATCCTCTAGTTTCGGAATATATATCTAAGTGTGCAACAACTTTTCTTTGAAGTTATGTTAAAACATGTTCCCTATTGATATATCATAAATGCTAGTATTTCCAAAGATGATCATATCAAACCCATGATTATTTAAACAAACGAATTGATCTGCAAAATCTATAAGCAGAATTTTGTCCTCTATATCCTCAAGTTTAGGAATATATAAAGCATGTTCAAGTGTGCATCAACTTTTCTTTGAAGTTATGCTAAAACATTTTCCCTATTGATATACCATAAATGGTGGTATTTCCAAAGGTAATGATATCAAACCCATGATTATTTAAACAAACTAATTGATCTGGGAAATCCATAAGCAGAATTTGTTCCTCTATATCCTCTAGTTTTGGAATATGTAAAGCATGTTCAAGTGTGCATCAACTTTTCTTTGAAGTTATGTTAAAACATGTTCCCTATTGATATATCATAAATGTTTTTTCCCAAAGGTGAGCATATCAAACCCATGATTATTTAAACAAACGAATTGATCTGGAAAATCTGCTAGCAGAATTCTGTCCTCTATATCCTCTAGTTTAGGAATATATAAAGCATGTTCAAGTGTGCATCAACTTTTCTTTGAGGTTATGTTAAAACATATTCCCTATTGAGATATCATAAATGGTAGTATTTCCAAAGGTGATTATATCAAACCCTTGATTATTTAAACAAACGAATTGATCTGGGAAATCTGTAAGCAGAATTTTATCCTCTATATCCTCTAGTTTAGGAATATATAAAGCATGTTCAAGTGTGCATCAACTTTTCTTTGAAGTTATGATAAAACATGTTCCCTATTGATATATCATAAATGGTAGTATTTCCAAAGGTGATCATATCAAAACCATGATTTTTTCAAACAAACGAATTGACCTGGAAAATCTATAAGCAGAATTTTATCCTCTATAACCTCTAGTTTAGGACTATATAAAGCATGTTCAAGTGTGCATCAACTTTTCTTTGAAGTTATGTTAAAACATGTTCCCTTTTGATTTATCATAAATGGTAGTATTTCCAAAGGTGATCATATCAAACCCGTAATTATTTAAACAAACAAATTGATCTGGGAAATCTGTAAGCAGAATTTCGTCCTCTATAACCTCTAGTTTCGGAATATATAAAGCATGTTCAAGTGTGCATCAACTTTTCTTTGAAGTTATGTTAAAACATGCTCTCTAATGATATATCATAAATGGTATTAGTTACAAAGGTGATCATATCAAACCCATGATTATTTAAACAAACGAATTGATCTGGGAAATCTATTAGCAGATTATGTTCCCCTATATCCTCTAGTTTCAGAATATATAAAGCATGTTCAAGTGTGCATCAACTTTTCTTTGAAGTTATGTTAAAACATGTTCCCTATTGATATTTCATAAATGCTTGTATTTCCAAGGGTGATCATAACAAACCCATGATTATTTAAACAAACGAATTGATCTGGGAAATCTATAAGCAGAATTTGTTGCTCTATATCCTCTAGTTTTGGAATATATAAAGCATGCTCAAGTGTGCAACAACTTTTCTTTGAAGTTATGTTAAAACATGTTCCCTATTGATATTGTTCATAAATGGGAGTATTTCCAAAGGTGATCATATCAAACCCATGATTATTTAAACAAACGAATTGATCTGGGAAATCTGTAAGCAGAATTTGTTCCTATATATCCTCTAGTTTCAGAATATATAAATCATGTTCAAGTGTGCAACAACTTTTCTTTGAAGTCATGCTAAAACGTTTCCCAACTAGTTTTTCATAAGGGGTAGTTTTTATAGGTGAGAATATTAAAGCCGGGATTATTTAAAGGAACGAATTGACTTAGGGAACCTGAAAGCATGGTTGTGGCTTGTATAACACCTAGTTTCAGAATGTATCAAGCATTTTCAAGTGTGCAACAACTTGTCTTTGAAGTTGTGACAAAACATTTTTGAAAAATTATTTTTCACTTTTTTTCCAAATTTGCCATAACAATCAAAGGCAAATCAAATTGAAATATAACAAAGGTATTAATTCTAAAAAGTGTATTACCAGCTTTTACCCTCTATTTTCAAAATATTCCACTAAAATATATGTGTGCAACACTCCACCCGACTCTGTGTAATATCATAATCATCCCCAGTAACTAGGCTTAGTTTTTTTACTTTGCTTGAGAATTTTATTGTTTGCCCCCGTCGAGCCATTAAAACTATTTAAGAATCGCAATGGGTCAATGAACCATTTGATTGTTATTTTGCATAGTTTTGTTCTTGCTGCTGCTGTTCATTCCACCACCACCACCAACAACTAAATAAAATAAACTCAAGCAAGACTTTGATGTGAGTGTGCAAGTGTGTGTGCGTATGTGGGTTTTTTTTCATACGTAAATTGTAAGCTTCAGCTTACAACAATGGCAATAGCATTTGAGAGCTTCGAATAGTAAACCAACGACCGCTCACGACCTACAAGTTACGATTTTTTTCAACTACAGCTACTATAACTAAATTGATAAGCTAGACTTATTTAGAGGAGGTTTTAGTTTGTTTAATATATTTTTTTGTAATGGAAGAAGAACAAAAAAAACTCGCATTTGGCAAATGAGGCCTAAAGAACTTTAGTTTTATGACGATTTGTTTTATTTAGGTTTATGAACTTCTACTGTTTGTTTTAGGTGCTGGCCAAAATGGTGTTGGCTTTGATGAGGTAATGAATGGTGTTTCATTTCCTTTCCATAAAAAAATATTCGTGACGTTTGGCTAAGAGAGAAGAGTAGACACAAACCCATACATAAATATTTTTATACAATTTTTTTTCCATTTTTCTTTGTGGTTAAAATATTTTACTTAGTAAGGTAGGTTATGTGCCATGCATGTGTTGGCCTGGCTGACCAATTTGGTTAAGCGCTTATGCATATTATTACCTATAGTCACACAGAGTTAAAGCAGAAGAAGAAGAAATGACTGCATGTTTTTTAAAAATAAATATTTTCTGTCTACAAAATGCAAGCAAAACAAAAAAAAATCAAATAAGCAACAACTATAAAAACACAGGAAATTTTTCCACTGGCCTACAATCATTAGTTCTCTATAAGCATATCAACTGGCGTATTGCTGCTGGCCGCCTCCTCCTCCTCCTCCTCCTCCTTCTCCTCCCTTGCTAAGATTCATTCTCCTGTTTGCTGTCGTTGCGGTAATTAAAAGTAATTTGAAAAAATAATATAAAGTATTTCTTGTTGTCGTCGTTGTTGTGTTTCGAAAACGTCATGTGGACTGTCATTCTAGATTTTATTTTGGCAAATGTAATATGCATGCAAAACAGAACAACAACAACACCAATCAAATTTGAAAATTGTTCTAATTTTATAATATTTCGGAGGAAACAAAAATGTTCACTTTAACAAGCTAAAGTAGAGGGAAAAAATTGGGTTAACTTGTAATGTAAAGTACCCAAAAGAAAATAAATAAAAATAAATTTGTCTCTCTGGCACCATGTAAAGACTTTTTTTGGGCGAAATATTAGGGTAAGACATGAAATTAATTATTTGCACACACACATACACACGCACACTGTCTAGACAAATATATTTTGATGGGAGAATACGTAAGGGAAATGTGTTCTTTTTTATGGGACTGTTTATTAGGGTAGGGCTAATTGGGAGGATTTAAAAAAATAAACAAATGGAAAAATACAGGGTTATATGTGGCGTATTGGTAACATGTGTAATAAAAATAACAAACATACGCCACAAAGTCAAAAAATGTACAAGCTTTCCTGTCGAAACATTTAAAAACTAATTTTTTCCGATTTCTGGACAATTTTTCGGAGAGGAAATAGTTCAGATTTTGTACCGATTTCGTTCCGATTTCGGAACGAATGTCGGAAAGAAATTTCCTTTCCGCATTTCCCAAGGATTTTCTTCATATTTCGTTACGAAATTAGGTCAACCACTTCATACACCTTTCGTTAAGATATCGTTACGATTTCGGATCAGTTATCAGATAAAATTTAATTAATATTGAGATTTGAAACATTTTTAGCACCATTTCCAGCTTTGATATCTGAAGTCAATGTTTGAAATGTGAGTGTAGTAAAATTAAAAAAATATTTATTTATTTATTTATTTATTTATTTATTTATTTACTTATTTATTTATTTATTTATTTATTTATTTATTTATTTATTTATTTATTTATTTATTTATTTATTTATTTATTTATTTATTTATTTATTTATTTATTTATTTATTTATTTATTTATTTATTTATTTATTTATTTATTTATTTATTTATTTATTTATTTATTTATTTATTTATTTATTTATTTATTTATTTATTTATTTATTTATTTATTTATTTATTTATTTATTTATTTATTTATTTATTTATTTATTTATTTATTTATTTATTTATTTATTTATTTATTTATTTATTTATTTATTTATTTATTTATTTATTTATTTATTTATTTATTTATTTATTTATTTATTTATTTATTTATTTATTTATTTATTTATTTATTTATTTATTTATTTATTTATTTATTTATTTATTTATTTATTTATTTATTTATTTATTTATTTATTTATTTATTTATTTATTTATTTATTTATTTATTTATTTATTTATTTATTTATTTATTTATTTATTTATTTATTTATTTATTTATTTATTTATTTATTTATTTATTTATTTATTTATTTATTTATTTATTTATTTATTTATTTATTTATTTATTTATTTATTTATTTATTTATTTATTTATTTATTTATTTATTTATTTATTTATTTATTTATTTATTTATTTATTTATTTATTTATTTATTTATTTATTTATTTATTTATTTATTTATTTATTTATTTATTTATTTATTTATTTATTTATTTATTTATTTATTTATTTATTTATTTATTTATTTATTTATTTATTTATTTATTTATTTATTTATTTATTTATTTATTTATTTATTAAATTAAATTAAATTAATTTTTTTAAGAATTTTTTATTAATTATACTTATGCTTGCACACTTGAGCATGACTTATATTTTGTGAAAGCTTAGACCGTTAGCTAAAAATAAAAAATTTTGAATAGTCAATATCAATTCAAATAGTAAAATAATAAAAATTAAAAAAAAAAACATTTTTATTTTTTTAATTTTTTTAAATATTTTTTTTTGTGTAAAAAATAATTGATATAGAAATTGTAATAATTTCTATTTTTAGCTACTATACTCTGCTGTCGAAATATTTATGGTAAATCCGTGTGTGCAACATTTTGTTTAACAATTCAATATAATATTTTTTTTAATTTTTTTTATTAAAAAAATATTTTTTAAGAATTTTTTATTAATTATACTTATGCTTGCACACTTGAGCATGACTTATATTTTGTGAAAGCTTAGACCATTAGCTAAAAATAAAAAATTATGAATAGTCAATATCAATTCAAATATAAAAATAATAAAAATTAAAAAAAAAACATTTTTATTTTTTTAATTTTTTTAATATTTTTTTTTTTTTTTTTGTAAAAAATAATTGATATAGAATTTGTAATAATTTCTATTTTTAGCTACTATACTCTGCTGTCGAAATATTTATGGCAAATCTTTGTGTGCAACATTTTGTTTAACAATTCAATCAAAAAAACTGTAAATTCCTTTCAAAAATAAATTATAAATTTTTATTTAGGCACCTGCCCTTGGCTACATAAAGCTTGCACACTTGGTCTGGGTTTACTTTCCCTGAAAGCTTAGATCGTTAGCTAAAAATAGTATTTCTTGAAGTTTCAATAACAATTCGTATAATGAAATAATTGCAGTTTGAAAAGAAAAGTAATAAATATTAAAAAAATAAATGTTAATAAATATGCAGCTTTCTTTGGCTTTAAAGCTTGCACACTTGCTCATGGTATATATTTTCTGAAAGCTTTAAGCAGTGGCAAAAAATAGTATTTCTTGGAATTTCCATATCAATTCGTATAATGAAATAATTGCAGTTTAAAACAATTTTAATAAATATTAAAAAATAAATGTTAATAAATATGCAGCTTTCTTTGGCTTTAAAGCTTTTACACTTCATTATTTTATATATTTCCTGAAAGCTTAGAGCAATAGCAAAAAACTAAAATTCATTTCATTAACAATTCATATTACATAATAATATTTTGAATCATAAATAACTTAAGAATTTTTTTTTTAAAAATTAAAAAAAATGTTTTATTATTTTATTATTAATTAGCTTAGCTTTAGCTTACAAAGTCCAAAATATGAGTGGAAAAAATTGAGCCCCAAATTAATTTCCCTTTAATTTTCTTGCTACTGAAAATCTTGTGACCGCCTTCTCTCCCATTTCAAACAAAAAAAATTCCTTTTTTGCATAGACCGTTCTTTTGTTCCCTAGAATATCAACATTCTTTTGGATTACTTCGCGAATATTCCAGTGGCCGTGCAACCGACCGGCCGGCCGGGCACCTTTCATGCCACACACAACATTTTTCGTTACGCATAACATTAACTCCCATTCAATGATTAACGTGAGGGCAAGATTGTTTTTAAAAATCAATCACGTTTTGATGTTGCAGTTTTGTGACTGCAATGTTCGTGGAAAATTGCTAACAACCAAAAAACAAAACTTGCCAGCCATACAGTAACAAAAATAATACGAGCACGTTTGCCAACTATAGAGCAGGAGGCCTAGTCAGCCAGCCAGCCATTCATTCTTTTAAACTGGCAGTTCATTAAACTTTAACCAGCTAATGTGTGTACGGTCAATGATGACGACGACGACGCTGACTATGAGAGGGAATGAAATACAAAACAGAAAAAAACCCTAACCTAACGCACAGCCAAAAGAGTTAAGTCGGGCTTGAGTACAAACCAAAAAAAACCAAACCAGGCACACACACACTCTTAAACAAAGTCTGTTAAAGTTTAGAATTGTTGCCTTGTAAGGTGGCTCAAGTCACTTAGAACAACAAAACCAAGACTTTGGAAGACGACAAACATGAAGAAGAAGAAGAAGACGGCGAAGCAGTAGCAGCATTAGCAAGTATAGAAGGCCAAGAAAAAGTAAGGGGACATTCACTTGATAGCCATGAAGTTTTGTGTTGTGTTAGAGTATGGTTGTTGGAAACCGTTAACATGTTACCAAAGAACTGTGGCAGCCACCAAAAAAAAAACAACAACAACAAAACGCCAGCAATGGGAGGCGTTGACTTTCTGATTTGTTGTTTTTTTTTTTCTTCTTCATAGTTTTTCTTGAACGCAGTAAAACAAAGATTTAAGCCGCCTTCTGTTGCCGGTGGTATTATGTTAAGTCAGGCCAACAAAAAAAAAAAAAAAAAAAAAAAAAAAAAAAAAAAAAAAAAAAAAATACCAAAGAAATGTTCAAATATTGTAACACACTTCTTTTCTTTTTACTACCATGGCCAAATTTTATGTTTACAGTTACAATAGGATTTGGCCAGCATACACTTGCTGCTGCGCTGCCTAATGTCTGCTTTTAATGTCTGCTTTTAAAATATATCAAGCAAGTCTATGTGTGCAGAGATTTTTTTAATTATTTACGGTGATTTAAAAAAAAAAATTGCTGAATTTCCATTTTAAAGATGCATTTATATTTAAATCTAGTTCCCGTGTAAACGGCCTGCACACTTGATCACGATTTATACATTCTGAAAGCCTAAATGCCTAGCTAAAAATATAAATTATTGGAATTTCAATATCAATTCTAAATTTTAAATAAATAAAATTTAAAAATAAAAAAGTGATTTTAATGACATTTTCGAAAAAAAAATATTTTTTCCCCAAATGTAATTGATTTGGAAATTCTAACAATTTCTATTTTTAGCTACTAATGTCAGCTTTTAAAATATAGCAAGCAAGTCTATGTGTGCAAAGATTTTTCTAATAATTTATGGTGATTTTTAAAAAGAAGTAATGACAGAAATTGAGATGCACTTTGATAAACCTAGTTCCAGTGTAAACGGCCCGCACACTTGATCACGGTTTATATATTCTGAAAGCCCAAATGTCCAGCTAAAAATATAAATTATTGGATTTTTCATATCAATTCTAATTTTCAAATAATTAAAATTTAAAAATTTAAAAAAAAGTCATTTTAAGGGACATTTTCGAAAAAAAAAAAAATATTTTCCCCCAAATCTAATTGATTTAGAAATTCTAAAAATTTCTATTTTTAACTACTAATGCCAGCTTTTAAAATATATCAAGCAAGTCTATGTGTGAAACGATTTTTCTAATAATTTATATTGATTTAAAAAAAAATAATTTCTGAAAATCCATTTTAAAGATACATTTATATTTAAATCTAGTTCCAGTGTAAACGGCCTGCACACTTGATCGCGGTTTATATATTATGAAAGCCCAAATGCCCAGCTAAAAATATAAATTATTGGATTTTCAATATCAATTCTAATTTTTAAATAATTAAAATTTAAAAATAAAAAAGTCATTTTAAAGGACATTTTCCGAAAAAAAAAATATTTTTCCCCAAATGTAATTGATTTAGAAATTCTAACAATTTCTATTTTTAGCTACTAATGCCAGCTTTTAAAATATAGCAAGCAAGTCTGTGTGTGCAAAGATTTTTCTAATAATTTATGTTAATTTAAAAAAAATGCTGAAACTCCATTTTAAAGATACATTTATATTTAAACCTAGTTCCAGTGTAAACAGCCTGCACACATGATCACGGTTTATATATTCTGAAAGCCTAAATGCCCAGCAAAAAATATAAATTACTGGATTTTCAATATCAATTCTAATTTTTAAATAATTAAAATTTAAAAATAAAAAAAAAAGTATTTTAAGGGACATTTTCGAAAAAAAAAAATATTTTTTCCCCAGATCTAATTGATTTAGAAATTCTGACAATTTCTATTTTTAGCTACTAATGTCAGCTTTTAAAATATAGCAAGCAAGTCTATGTGTGCAGAGATTTTTCTAATAATTTATGGTGATTTAAAAGAAAGGATAATGGCTGAAACTCTAATTTAAACATACATTTATATTTAAATCTATTTCCCGTGTAAACGGCCTGTACACATGATCGCGGTTTATATATTCTGAAAGCCTAAATGCCTAGCTAGAAATATAAATTAATATCGATTTTTCAATATCGATTCTATTACATGCCATATATTACAGCTATTAGGCTAAAAAAATCACTTCCTACACTGAGAAAAAATTTTTAGAAATTTTTTACAAGCTTGCACACTTGAGCTAGATAATTATTTATATAAGCATGAGACCAATACGATAGGAACCCATGCAGTCAATTTCTCAAATCAATTCATTTGCGCAAAAAATTAATAAATACACTGAGAAAAAATATTTGAAAATTTTTGAAGTTTACCCCCAAGCCAAAAAAATTGTTTTTAGAAACATGAAACCAACGCAGTAAGGAAACCATGCTAACAATTTCCCACATCAATTAGGTTTGGGCCAAAAATCGTTTGCTACACTGAGAAAAAATTTTTGGGAAAATTCTAAAAGTCTGTGGCCCGACATGAAAGCCCAGCTAAAAATATAATTTATTAGATTTTTCAATTCCGATTCTATTACATGCCATATATTAAAGCTATTAGGCTAAAAAATCATTTTCTACACTGAGAAAAAATTTTAGATAATTTTCACAAGCTTGCACACTTGAGCTAGATAATTATTTTTAGAAATATGAGACCAATACGATAGGAACCCATGCACTCACTTTCTCAAAACAATTTATTTGTGCAAAAAAATCAATGAATACACTGAGAAAAAATATTTGAACATTTTTCAAGTTTGCACACTTAAGCCAAATAATTGTTTTTAGAATCATGAAACCAAAGCAGTAAGAAACCATGCTAACAATCTCTCAAATCAATTAGTTTTGGGTTAAAAATCGTTTGCTACACTGAGAAAAAATTTTTGGGAAAATTCTAAAAGTCTGTGGGATTCAATTATTTTTAAAATTTCCCTAACAATTTGCAATATCGATTCTATTATATGCCTTATATCAAAGCTATTAGGCTAAAAAATCACTTTCTGCACTGAAAAAAAAAGTTTTAGAAAATTTTCAGAAACTTGCACACTTGAGCTAAATAATTATTTTTAGAAGCATGAGACCAATACGATAGGAACCCATGCACTCGCTTTCTCAAATCGATTCATTTGCGCAAAAAATCAATGAATACACTGAGAAAAAAATATTTGAAAATTTTTCAAGTTTGCACACTTAAGCCAAATAAATGTTTTTAGAAACATGAAAAAAAAAAACAGTAAGAAACTTCGCTACCAATTTCTCAGATCAATTAGTTTTGGGTCAAAAATCGTTTGCTACACTGAGAAAAAATTTTTGGGAAAATTCTAAAAGTCTGTGGCCTGACATGAAAGCCTAAATACCCAGCTAAACATATAATTTAATAGATTTTTCAATATCGTTTCTATTATATGCCACATATTACAGCTGTTAGGCTAAAAAATCACTTTCTACACTGAGAAAAAATTTTAGAAAATGTTACACAAGCTTGCACACTTGAGCTAGATAATTATTTTTAGAAGCATGAGACCAATACGATAAGAACCCATGCAATTTCTCAAATCAATTCATTTGCGCAAAAAAATTAATTAATACACTGAGAAAAAAATAATTGAAAATTTTTCAAGTTTGCACACATAAGCCAAATAATTGTTTTTGGAAACATGAAACCAACACAGTAAGCAACCACGCTACCAATTTCTCACATCAATTAGGTTTGGGCCAAAAATCTTTTGCTACACTGAGAAAAAATTTTTGTGAAATTTCTAAAAGTCTGTGGGATTTAATTATTTCAACAACTTCCCTTCATTTCCCTCCCAATTTGAGCTATGAGTTTTTGCCCATAACAATGACTGCAACTGACTCTAGCTCTCGTAGCTGTTGTTTATGGCCATTTGACCGAAGCTAATGCTGACACAAAATAGACCGTTATTTACTGCATAATAATTATGCAACCAAATATGTGTGTGCGACAAATGCTTAGTGAACAAATCCTACACACATTCGCCTAGTGGTGTGTGAAAATAAATCCCCCCCCCCACGCCTTACTTGCCCACTCTTTGTTAGGTTAACTCCAATTCTTATTTCATAATGCCGCCACCGCCAACATCATTATGTTTTTTTTTTTGTTTTTCATTTGATTGGCTCCACAACTCTGAGAGCGTTCCTTCGTAACATATTTTATACAAACAGACATACATATATACCTACATAAATGGTGTGACTTTGGGTTTTGTAATGTGTGACTCAAAACTATATTTAACAGAACAACGATGGACAATGATGACGGTTTTTCCTAACACACACAAAGACACACTCATATTTACATGCGTGCATATTGTCATGATTTTAAATTGAATGCTGAAAATGCTACTAAATCATTTCCGTCACAAAAAAATAACAACAAAAAATTGCTGCAAATCCGCATGTTTGTTGGTTTGACCAGAAACCAAAACATACAAATTCCCCCCCTTTGCTGTGCCGATTTTCGACCATAAAAATATGCATGAAAAACATAAAGAAAACACACTTAGTCATGCTTAAGGAATTTATGCAAACTTAGCAGAGAAACAAGCTCCCTCCAAACCACCACAAACTCAGGGAAAATGTCTCATGTTTTGGGTTATTAATCACTGGAAGGCGTTTTGTTGTTGAAATGATTGGCAAAAGGCGTAACAGGAGGCGTTAGGAAAACAAAAAAAAAAAAAAAATAACTTCACAAGGAGGAAAATAACTGTAGAAGGATAAAAAATTTCTTGCAAGCAAAGGTTTGGGAAATTTTTAAATATTTTTTAAAATCAATTCAAATGCTAAAAAAATTCTGGAAATTATTTTTTTAATATGAAAAAAAATAATTTTAATTTAATTTAGTACCAAAATGTTTGCACACCTGGCCATGACTATGATTTTTTGCAAGCTGTTAATCTGACTAAACATAGAAATAATTAGAATTTCAATATCAATTCTAATATTTAAAAAATATTAAAATTAAAATATTAAAATTAAAAAAATATACATTTTAATGTAATTTTTTGGACAATATTAATTTTACCCCAAACATAATTGATATGGAAATTCTAAAATTTTTTATTTTTAGCTACGAATGTCAGCTTTTAAAATATATCAAGCAAGTCTATGTGTGCAGAGATTTTTCGAATAATTTATGGTGATTTTTAAAAAGAGGTAATAACAGAAAATTGAAATGCATTTATATATAAACCTAGTTCCAGTATAAACGGCTTGCACACTTGATCGTGATTTATATTTTCTGAAAGCTAAGATTTTCTGGTAAAAATAATATTTTATGGAATTTCAATATCAATTCGTATTAGTAAATTTTAGACAATTCAAATAATTATAAATATTATTTAATTTATAATAAATATTTATGAGAATTTTTTATTTTTATTATGTATAAACTAATTGATATATGTATTCGAATAAATACTATTTTTAGATACAACTTTCAGCTATAAGAATATGTAAATAAAGTCCATGTGTGCAAGAATTTTCAAATAATTTTCTCAATTTTTCTTTAAAAAAGAGGAAAAAATCCAAATACTCTAGTTTTTATATTAAGTACACTTAATATTTAACCTGGTTCCAGTGTAAACTGTTTGCACACTTGATGGTAATTTATATTTTCTGAAAGCTAAGACTTCCAGCTAAAAATAGTATTTTATAAAATTTCAATATCAATTCGTTTAACGAAATTTTAGACAATTCAAATAATTATAAATATTTATTAATTTATAATAAATATTTATGAGCATTTTTTTATTTTTATTATGTATAAACTAATTGATATGTGTATTCTAATAAATACTATTTTTAGATGCAACTTTCAGCTATCAGAATATGTAAATAAAGTCCATGTGTGCAATGAAATTTCAAATAATTTTGTCAATGTTTTTTAAAGGGAAAAAATTGAAAAAACTCTAGGTTTTTACATACACTTAATATTAAACCTAGTTCCAGTATAAACAGCTTGCACACCTGATCAGGATTTATATTTTCTAAAAGCTAAGACTTCCAGCTAAAAATAATATTTTATGGAATTTCAATATCAATTCGTAAAACTAAATTTTGGACAATTCAAATAATTATAAATATTATTTAATTTATAAAAAATATTTATGAAAATTTTAATTTTTATTATCTATAAACTAATTGACATACGTGTTCTAATAAATACTATTTTTAGATACAACTCTCAGCTATCAGAATATGTAAATAAAGTCCATGTGTGCAAGGAAATTTCAAATAATTTTTGTAAATTAAAAAAAGAATAATTGTCAAAAACTCCTCTTAAATTTAAACCCTGTAAACCGGTTACCCACTTGATCATGATTTATATTTTCTGAAAGCTAGAATGTCTAGCTAAAAATAATATTTTAGGGATTTCAATATCAATTAAAATTTTTAAATATTTGAAAATTAAAAAAAAAAATAAATCAATTATTTAAATAATTTTAAAAGATTTATTTCAATTTTTTTTTGTTTCAAAATTTTTCATTTTATGAACTCAACAAATATTTGTTAAATCATTTATTTAAATAATTTTAAAAGATTTATTTCAATATTTTTTTTTTTGAAAGAATAAAAATTTTTATTTTTTTCAATTTTTGGTTTAAAATTTTTCATTTTATAAATTTACCAAATAATTTTTTGTTTTTTGTATTTGCTTTCAATTTTCCATTAAATGTTGTTTCTTTATATTATTCAATTTCATTCATTGAATTTTGTGCCCAATAAAATTTCAATTTTTTTTTTTTTTTTTTTTTTTTTTTTTTTTTTGTAAAATTCTAAACTAAAAAATTAGAATTTCTAAAATGACAAAAAGGCAGCAGCATACAAGTATGTATTACGCTTTGCATTAAGCTGCCTTGCATTTTGTTTCTTCAGTGCGTTTTGCCTTAAGTTCTAATGCTTTAGGCTGTAGGCAAGTTAGGTGGCTGGCTGGTTGGCTGGTAGTAGCCGGTAAGTTTATGAACTTTTTTGAGGTGAATGATTTCTGCGGTAGTTGACTTCTCATCAACATTATACACATGTTCATTCAGAGCATATATTTTTGCCTGCAATGGATGTAAGTTTGTCGGTATGTAGGTATGTTTGTGTGTTCGACTGTAGAAACATTTGAACGGCTGGCCAGATTTGTATATGGCCTTTTTTTTGTTTTGTCTTCAATAAAGTTGAAACTAAACGTAACGAATGCGAAAACAAAAAAAATAAATATGTGTTCTTTGTTGATTTATTTTTTGCTCTTAAATGTTTGTATTGGTGCCGTCAAAAATGCAAATATTGCTGCTGTTGTTTCTAAGATTTTCAAATTCAATTTGTATAAAATTGGATTCGATTGTTGCTCCACGCAAAAAAATGAAAAAAAAAGAAACGAAATAACAAAACAAATGGCTGAGGGACGACGGTTTGCTTTGGACGGACGGACAGACACGGGGTCGTACTCTACAATCTTTGGTGTTTATTGGTTCTGTGTGAGCGTGTATCTTTTTTTTTGTTTTTCTTACTGGCACTCAGACGCACCCATTCTGGGAGGTTGGTAGTCACGTTTTTGCGGCAAGTATATGCTTAGAAGATTGAATGCAAGGCAAGGGAGTGTAAATAGAGTCGAAGGCAACTTGAGGTTATTGATTGTTGCAAGCAACCAAGTGGTAGCCTAGCCAGTCAGCCAGCCAGCCAACCAGACATTACAGATATGCCTGTATAGTTTATGGAGCTATAGTTTAGGTGATTGTACCAGTTAACAAGAAGTTTTTTGAAGGCTATCCATTATTTTGTGTTTCTTGAATATAACCACTCGCTCACTTAGACAGGCAGGCCGACCGACAGACAGACAGACAATCAGACATTCATGACTAGATAAGGCCCAAAGATCTAAAAAAAAAAACAACAACATATAACAATTTTAATATCGTTCATAAGACCCCAAAAAGCAGTACATGTGCATCTTATTGTGTGGCATTTATAGATGCAATATGTACTTGTTGTTGTTGCTGCATGCCCCATCCTTGCCTTTAGACGACAAAGACCAAGAAGCACGTCATTGGTGCAGTTTTTTTTTTGCTTTATGAAGGATTTCTAAAAGGTGTATGTAGTTTGTTGCCTTTTTGGCCTAGTATTTAAGTGTGTGTGTGTGTGTGTGTTTAACGTCTGTGTGCCGAGCCGTCGTGGTTGTTGTTGTTGCTTTTTCGATTTCTTTGAAAATTTAGGTTAAAATTGTTTCACATGACTTGAACACAAAATGACATTCTATTTCAACGTTACGTTTAATATGAAATAAATTGTTATGACAGGCGTTAAAAAGAGGTGTTCAATTCAAAGCAGCCAACAAAAACAACAATAACAGCAACATCATTGTGAACCCCAACTTCCCTTTAATGCAGCAACATTTTGGGGTCTCTTTGATCCGTCAACCACCATTGTAAACCAAATGAATGTTGACATCTTTTTTGTTTGGTCTCAAAAAATAAAAATGAGATTGAAAAAGGTATTGCAATTTGTTAAATATTTTGTGGAACAAATTTATAAATGGAGTTGCTGTGAGTTGTAACACGAATATCGTGTTTCAAAAAAAAAAAAAAAAAAAAAAAAAGAAAAAAAACAACAACAACAAAATGTTATTAAGGAATACAATGTATACAATTGAAATATTTGGATTGGCAAAGGCAAAGGGAAACAAATAAGATTATATGAGGGAGTTCTAAGGCATGATTTGTATGTTCTAAGAGCTTCTATATAAAAATAGAAATTTATGGAATTTCGAAACAAATAAGCTTTTTAATAAAAATAATTTTTTTATAAAAAATTTTTTCATTTCTTTTTATATATAGCTTTTTTATATATAAATGAATGCACACTTGACCAACTCCTATATATTCTGACAGACTTAGGTATTGGCGAAAATACAAAATTTTCATTTTGGCTATATCAATTCGTATTGCTTTAAAATTAAATTTAGTTTTTTTTTTATAAAAATATTTAAATAAATGTTTTTAATATATAATTATTATTATATAAAAATATGTGCACACTTGATCAGTTACTATATATTCCTACGGACCTAGGTAGTAGCGAAAATACAAAATTTTCATTTTGTCTACATCAATTCGTTTTGATTTAAAATTGAAATTATTTTTTTTTTTTTAAATGTTTAAAAAAAATGATTTTTAATATATAATTATTTTTATATAAAAATGTGTGCACACTTGATCAACTACTATATATTCTGACAGATCTAGGTAATACCGAAAATACAAAATTTTCATTTTGCCCATATCAATTCGTTTTGATTTAAAATTGAAATTATTTTTTTTTTTAATATTTAAAAAATTGATTTTTAATATATAACTATTTTTATATAAAAATGTGTGCACACTTGATCAACTACTATATATTCTGATAGATCTAGATAATTACTAAAATACAACATTTTTGTTTTGACTATATCAATTCGTTTTGATTTAAAATTGAAATTATTTTTTTAAAAAATATTTAAAAAAATTGATCTTTAATATATAACTGTTTTTATATAAAAATGTGTGCACACTTGATCAACTACTATATATTCTGAAAGATCTAGGTAATATTGAAAATACAAAATTTTCATTTTGACTATATCAATTCGTTTTGAGTAAAAAATAATATTATTTTTTATACAAATATGTAAAAAATAAATTTTTAAAATATAAATATTTTTATATAAAAATGGGTGCACACTTGATCAGCTACTATATATTCTGAGAGATCTAGGTATTGGCGAAAATACAAAATTGTCAGTTTGACTATATCAATTCGTTTTGATTTAAAATTGAAATTATTTGTTTTAAAAAAATATTTAAAAAAAAATATTTTAAATATATAATTATTATTATATAAAAATGTGTGCACACTTGATCAACTGCTATATCTTCTGACAGATCTGGGTAATAGCGAAAATTCAAAATTTTAATTTTGGCTATATCAATTCGTTTTGATTTAAAATTGAAATTATTAAAAAAATATTTTTAAAAAATATATTTTTAATATATAAATATTTTTGTATATAAATGTTTGCACACTTGATCAACTACTATATATTCTGACAGATCTAGGTAATACCGAAAATACAAAATTTTCATTTTGACTATATCAATTCGTTTTGATTTAAAATTGAAAATATTTTTTTTTTAATATTTAAAAAAATGATTTTTAATATATAACTATTTTTATATAAAAATGTGTGCACACTTGATCAACTACTATATATTCTGACAGATCTGGGTTATAGCGAAAATACAAAATTTTCATTTTGCCTATATCAATTCGTTTTGATTTAAAATTGAAGTTATTTTTTTATAAAAATAGTTAAAAAATTATTTTTAATATGTAATTATTTTTATATAAAAATGTGTGCACACTTGATCAACTACTATATATTCCGACAGAACTAGGTATTGGGGGAAATAGAAAATTGTCATTTTGACTATATCAATTCGTTTTGAGTTAAAATTTAAATAATTTTTTTTTTTAAAAAATATTTAAAAAAATTGATTTTTAATATATAACTATTTTTATATAAAAATGTGTGCACACTCGATCAACTATTATATCTTCTGACAGTTCTAGGTATTGGCGAAAATACAAAATTTCCACTTTGACTATATCAATTCAATTTGAATTAAAATTAAAAATTATTTTTTTTTTCTAATAATTCTTTTATTTATTTATTTATTTTTTTTTTTTTTGTTAAAGAAAACTTTGCACACTTGACCAACTCTCCTATATTCTAGTTGATATATACCCTACCAAAAATACAAAATCTTGCGATAGCCAATATCAATTCGTTTTGTTAAAATAATTAAAAAATTCTTTGAAAAGATATTTAAAAAAAATATTTTTAATTAAAAAAATTACCTTTTTTATATAAAAAAGTGTGCACACTTGATGAGCTCTTAAATTTTCTATTAGATCCCATTAATGGAGAAAATACAAAATTTTCACCTTTGCTATATCAATTCGTTTTCAGTTAATTAAAAAAAACGATTTTAAAAAATAAATTAAATATAAAAAAATAAAATTGAATTTTTATAAGGTTTCAGAAATTTTTAATCATTATGAAGTGTGCAGCCAATTTTTGTGTTGTGGAAATTTCCAGAAATTCATTGACTCTCATTTAACTGCAATTACCAACGCATCATCACCGCGATCGGCGGCAGTTAAAGCACGCATGTCTAATCTAATGCAACATATTTGTCATAACAATGTCATGACAAAACTCTGTGCTTTTGCAAACATTTTTTTTTTTGGTTGGCCACCAAACATGTGGCATCACAACAGCAGTTATATTTAGATAACATCTGGATTTCTGGATTTCCTGGACATAACCACCAGCAAACACCATGTGATTTGCCGGTTTTTTCCGATTTTTTTATTTTTACAAAAACAAATCTATATTATTGCCATGATTATATAATAGTATTATGAAATTAAAGCTGATGATGCGATGCATGCCTTCGTTCTAGCAAAACAAACAAGTTTTGTAACGTTAAGTTTTTAACAACTTTCTTGCTGGATTTGATTGCATGCCTATGACTACCTGATTGTCAGCCTGGTTAACAACCTACCTCAACAAAACACCGGCTAACTGAAGAGGAGACACACCACAACAGTAGATGTTGATGAGATAAAGAAAAAGTGCTTAGGCACTTAAAGAGTTACGTGTGGCATTAACGTAACGCAACCAAACAACATCTTCACTCGTAGTGCAGGAAGAGGAGGAGGAGCTGTGAGCAGCAGATAGTGAGGTAGGCAATGCAATCAAGTTAAAGAAGCCAATAACCTTATAAAACTTAAAGAAAACCGAGTTCATAGAATGTTGTTGGCTGGGTTTTGTGCGAATAATGGCAAAAGCAACAACAACAACACTATAAAGAGAACTATACTTCATATGATTGTTGTTGTTGTTGCTGCTAGTTTTATTATATGCTAGAAGTGAATGAACTTTGTGCGAAAAGATAGCAACTGCAGCAGCAGCAGCAGTAGTACAACGACCAACTTGCATTTTATACTCTGCTTTAACTCTTCACTGTAGGTGTGTGTGTGTTTGTGTGAAGAAGTGCTGTATTAAGGGGAGGAAAGGGGAGGAAAGGCGAGTTAGTTGTGCGGTCACGGGAAGGCCTGTGGCATGCTTGGGGTAGCCAGAACGATGACGTTATAAACTATCTTCCTGTTCTGTTTTAGTTGGTCTATCTTTTGCATACTCTTTCGTTCTTTCTCCGCCATGAGAGAAATGTTTTGCTCTCTGGATTTTTCTGGTGCAGGCATTTGCAAGCCAGTCATTTCATTTTTACTATACAACAGGCAGCTGGCTGTATAGTAGAGCTGCGCTGTAACTGCATTTTTAGTAGTAGCAGTAGTTCGTGATAGTAAATAGTTGATTGTAGAAGAACAAAATGAAAAAAAAGAAGCAGAATGTTTGCCATTTTGTTGTTGTTGCTGGGGAAGATAGACCAAACCACTGGGCCCCCAAAGAAAGTCATTGCACTTTGGCAACTGCAACGTCGGGCTACGGTACTTTCATTGCTGCCATCATCAGCGGCAACAACAACAGCATTTGCTTAGAGGTCGTTGACATCGAAAAGCACACAATCCGACCGACACTCGCACATTATTGGGTGGCAAGCACCACCACACAACACAAATAGTTCTGGCAAACAAATTCCAATTTTGAGTTTTTTTTTTTTTGCGCGCGCTTAGTTTTATGTGCCAAGTAGTAAGTAGTCGAAAAAGAAGAAGAACCAGGAACAAAAAACTGGGAAATTTTGTCCACTCACACGCAAACACACATACATTTGCGTTCAACTCATTTTAAATTGGAATTGTAAAGAACTTAAAAATTCTATGAATAATAAATTTTTTTCGAAACCATTAAACAGATAATAAAACAAGAAGTGGAGCTCAACACAACATAAAATTGAAAATACAAACATCAATCAATTGGAAATGATTAAAATTAGGTTGTCACAAAATAGTGACAGAGAGGAAGAGCACACAGAGAGAGAGAGGGACAGGGAAATAGAGTTCATTAAACTACCGCCAAACAAATCAACTTTAGGACCACTAAATTTAACGGAATTTTAAAAGCTATGACTATAAATTAGATAGTTTAGCATAAAGTACCGAAAAATTGATAAGGTGAGGGGGATTGGCATTCTAATTGGAAAATTTTATGATTGGCTGTGAGTCAAATGCGTGGGTAGGGATATAGGCAACACAAATGAGATGGTAAAATATTTTTAAATAAAAGTAAATAAAAATATAGAAAAATTATTGAAAATTTTGAAAATACAGTATTTTCTTTTTGACTGTTTCAATTGGGTTTAGTTAAAGCTAAAAATATTTTCTTTTGTAAAAATAAAAAATAAAATATTTAAAATTAAAAAAAAAAATAATTTTAATTTATATAATTTTTTATATAAAAATCTGTGCACACTTGACCAACTTCAGTATATTCAGATAGATCTAAGTAGTAGCGAAAATACAAAATTTTCAGTTTGACAAAATCAATTAATTTTAAGTTAAAATTTAAATTTATTTTTTTTTATAAAAAAAATATTAATTTATTTATTATTTTTTTATTGTATATGTTTTGTTGAACAAATTGCTGCACACTTGACCAACTCTTCAGTATTCTAACAGATAAATATCTCAGCAAAAATACAAAATGTTGGGATGGGTTATATCAATTCGTTTCTTTTAAATAATTAAAAAATATTTAAAAATTAAAAAAAAAATAAATGTATAAAAATTGTTTATATAAAAAACGAGTGCACACTTGACCAACTTCAGTATATTCAGATAGATCTAAGTAGTAGCGAAAATACAAAATTTTCAGTTTGACAAAATCAATTAATTTTAAGTTAAAATTAAAATTTAGTTTTTTATAAAAAAATATATTTATTTATTATTTTTTATTATATATGTTTTGTTGAACAAATTGTTGCACACTTGACCAACTCTTCAATATTCTAACAGATATATATTGTAGCAAAAATACAAAATTTTGGGATGGGCTATATCAATTCGTTTCTTTTAAATAATTAAAAAATATTTAAAAATTAAAAAAAATAAATAAATGTATAAAAATTGTTTATATAAAAAACGAGTACACACTTGACCAACTTCAGTATATTCAGATAGATCTAAGTAGTGTCGAAAATACAAAATTTTCAGATGGACTAAATCAATTAATTTTAAGTTAAAATTTAAATTTATATTTATTTATTAAAAATAAAAAATATATGTTTATTTATTATTTTTTATTATATATGTTTTGTTAAACAAATTGTTGCACACTTGACCAACATTTCAATATTCTAACAGATATATATTGTAGCAAAAATACAAAATATTGGCATGGGCTATATCAATTCTTTTCTTTTTAATAATTAAAAAAAAATATTTAAAAATTAAAAAAAAAAATAAAATTTATAAAAAATTTTTTTATACAAAAAAACGAGTGCACACTTGGTCTACTACTATATATTCTGATAGACCTAAGTAGTGTCGAGAATAAAAAATTTTCAGTTCAACAATATCAATTCGTTTTGCGTTAAAAATAAAATTTATTTTTTTTTTTATAAAAAATATATATTTATTTATTATTTGTTGTTATATATGTTTTGTTAAAGAAATTGTTGCACACTTGACCAACTCTTCAGTATTCTAACAGATATATATTGTAGCAAAAATACAAAATATTGGAATGGGCTATATCAATTCGTTTCTTATAAAAAATTTAGAAATATTTAAAATTTAAAAAAAATTAAATTTATAAAAATTCTTTATATAAAAAACGAGTGCACACTTGATCAACTACTATATATTCTGATAGACCTAAGTAGTGTCGAAAATACAAAATTTTCAGTTCAACAATATCAATTCGTTTTGCTTTAAAATTAAAATTATTTTTTATGAAAAATATTTAAAAAAAAAAATTTTAAAGTTATATGAATTTGTTATATAAAATGTGTGCACACTTGACCAACTCCTGTTTATTCTGATAGATCTAGGTGGTAGCAAATATATACAATTTTCAGTTCATCAATATCAATTGGTTTTGAGTTAAAATTAAAATTAATTTAATTTTTTAAAAATATTGCAAAATTTTGATTTTTAATATAAACAAGTTTTTTTTACAAAAAGCCCATGCACACTTGATCAACTCCGGTATATTCCAATAGCTCTAGGTAGTAACGAAAATACAAAATTTCCCATTTGACTATATCAATTCGTTTTAAATTAAAATAAAATATTATTTTTTATAAAAATATTTAAAAAAATTGATTTTTAATTTTTTATAAAAAATATATAAAAATGTATGCACACTTAATCAACTACTGTATATTCTGATTGATCTATTTAGTAGTGAAAATACAAAATTTCCAGTTTGACTATATGAATTCGTTTTAAATTAAAATAAAATATTATTTTTTATAACAATATTAAAAAAAATAATTTTTAATTTTGTATAAAAAATATAAAAAAATGTGTGCACACTTAGTCAACTCTTGTATATTCTGATAGATCTAGTTAGTAGTGAAAATACAAAATTTCCAATTTGACTATATCAATTCGTTTTAAGTTAAAATAAAATATTATTTTTTGTAACAATATTAAAAAAAATTGGTTTTTAATTTTTTATAAAAATACAAAAAAATGTATGCACACTTAATGAACTCCTGTATATTCTGATGAATCTACGTAGTAGCAAAAATACAAAATTTCCAGTTTGACTATATCAATTCGGTTTAAATTAAAATAAAATATTATTTTTTATAACAATATTAAAAAAAATGATTTTTATTTTATATAAATTTTTATGTAAAATTGTGAGCACACCTGATCAACTCTGTTTTATCTGTTACCATAATTTAGTGGCGAAAATTCAAAATTTTCGTTTTGACTATATCAATTTGTTTTGAAATAAAATTAAAAATTAATATTGTTAAAAAAATATTTTTTAATTATTTTTTTTTTAAAGAAATTGTTGCACACTTGACCAACTCGCCTATATTTTTGTAGATATATATCCTACCAAAAATACAAAATTTTGGAATAGTCAATATCAATTCATTTTATTAAAATAATAAAAATAATATTTAAAAATTAAAAAAAAGATTTTTAATTTATATAATTTTTTATATAAAAATGAGTGCACACTTAATCAACTCCTGTATATTCTGATAGATCTATTTAGTAGTGAAAATAGAAAATTGTCAGTTTGACTATATCAATTCGTTTGAAATTAAAAAAAAAATTAAAACAATATTTAAAAAAAATGATTTTTAATTTATATAAAATTGTGAGCACACCTGATCAACTCTTTTTTATCTGTTACATTAATTAAGTGGCAAAAATTCAAAATTTTCGTTTTGACTATATTAATTTGTTTTGAAATAAAATTAAAAAAATAATATTTTTATAAAAAAAAAACATTTTTTTTAATTTTTATTTTTTGTTAAAGAAATGGTTGCACACTTGACCAACTCGCCTATATTCTTGTAGATATATATCCTACCAAAAATACAAAATTTTGGGATAGTCAATATCAATTCATTTTATTAAAATAATAAAAATAATATTTAAAAATTAAAAAAAAACAAAGGATTTTTAATTTATATAATTTTTTATATAAAAATGAGTGCACACCTAATCAAATCCTGTATATTCTGATAGATCTATTTAGTAGTTGTCAGTTTGACTATATCAATTCGTTTTAAGTTAAAATAAAATATTACTTTTTATAATAATATTTAAAAAAAATTGATTTTTAATTTATATATGCATTTTTATATAACGTTGTGAGCACACCTGATCAACTCTTTTTTATCGATTGCATTAATTTAGTGCCGAAAATTCAAAATTTCCGTTTTGACTATATCTATTTGTTTTGAAATAGAATAAAAAAATTAATATTTTTATAAAAAAAAATATTTTTTAATTATTATTTTTTGTTAAAGAAATTGTTGCACACTTGACCAACTCGCCTATATTCTTGTAGATATATAGCCTATCAAAAATACAAAATTTTGGGATAGTCAACATCAACTCATTTTATTAAAATAATAAAAATAATATTTAAAAATTAAAAAAAGAATTTTAATTTATATAATTTTTTATATAAAAATGAGTGCACACTTGATCAACTTTTATATATTCTATTAGATCTTGTTAGTAGTGAAAATACAAAATTTTCACTACTGTTATATCAATTCGTTAATATGAAAAACAAATGGATTTTTAATTTAATAAAAATAATATTTAAAAATAAAAAAAGATTTTTAATTTATATAATATTTTATATAAAAATGAGTGCACACTTGATCAACTCTAATATATTCTATTAGATCTTATTAGTAGTGAAAATACAAAATTTTCACTAAGCTTATATCAATTCGTTAATATGAAAAAATGGATTTTTAGTTTAAATGAATTAAATAAACAATATTTTATTTATTATTATTATTTTGTTTAAGAATTGCTTTTGCATCTAAAAATCAGCTTATTCGAAATTTTCAAAATTTCCAAAACAATTACTATGTTGAAAAATATCGAACTTAAAATATTCCCCTGCTTCACAGAAAAGTTATTTGTTGTTCCATTTAAACAATTTCCTTTCTTTTCAATAAGGATTTTTTTGTCCTGGAATCTTAATTTTTTTTCAAGAAACCCCTACTTCTTCTGATTGCCCATTATTAGCCTTGAGTTCTATCTGTGTGCAGTTTTGTTTTTTTTTTTCCTCAAATTTAGTTTGAGGATATTATCATGCTATTACACAATCATTGTCCATCATTATCCTCATCTTGCGCCAAAAATGTCATAGGCAAATATGACCCTCACCCAAAAAAAAAGAGGAAAAAAAAAGAATGCAAAAATACCAAAATTTTCCTATCAACTTTTTGATAAACACAAGAACAAATAAACAATACCCAAAGAAAGTATTCCAAAACCACCCACAACATCATAAGGGAGGGGTGGCTGGGTGGGTGAGACACACATTTGTATTTTGTTACAGTTTTATAACGCACTCGGAGGTCTTTCTCTTCAATAATATAGCTAACACTCTCACTGAATAACTATAAGAAAGAGGGGGGGCGGAAAATCAGCCCTCAACTCAACCATTGGGGGTGGGGTGGGTGTATGACTGAGTTTTGTAACCAACTACCCTGCTATTCTATTATGCGATGTCTTTGGGTGGATGGTGAATGTGAGTGTGTGTGTGGCTATATCAGTGTACGTTTGCTTAAAAAAGGTGACTGACCAAGAACTGGGTCATGTCAATCTGTTGGGTGTTTTTGTTGTTGTTGTTTGTTTTTTTGCCATTATCTGGGGTTGGAGGTAACTTATTCGTACATAGCACAGAGCTAATAGTTGCAGATTTACTGGCATTTTTCTTGTTGTTGTTGTTGTGATTGTAATGTCTAGTTACAAATGTTTCTTTCTACAAGGCAAAACACACAAAATTATGCTGAAATTAGAATCAAAGCTTTATGTTTTTTTTTTTTTTTTTGGTTTGTTTTATCAGTTTCGTTGGTGTTTTTGGGTTCAGTTAATAATCATTTTTTGTTTGTTCATATGTGCATTTAGCTCTCTTTTTGTTGTTGTCGTTGGAGCTACAACTGCCACCAATATAACATAGGCAGCTGCTGCTGTTGTTGCTGTTACTAAAAACATAAGTGAATGGCTTGCTTGCTGGCTGACTGGCTGTTATAGATATGGCAGCAGCAACAAACAACCATACACACATTTACTAGCAGTTGTAGTAGTTGTGTTGTTTTTGTTGTTGGCTGCTCAATTGAATTCAATAGATTTTTGTAGTAGGTTAGTTCATTGCACTATGCCCTCGCCCCAGATTTGGAGCAACAACATTAGTGTGTGCAGCAGTATAGCTACTAGCTCTGTGTGGCAGCAGCAACAGCAGCAGCACAGTTTTACATTGCATTTGCAGTACAGCATTTTCTTTAGAGTCGAATTCTAGTAATATCTGCTCCTCTACATTAAATGTTTGTGTTGTTATTTATTGCTGTTGTTGTTGCTGTTATTGTTGTTGCTATGTTTCAAAGAATTATAATAGATTTGTTATTGTTCGAAATTAAAGGTGATTGTTAAGCAAATATTATTAAAAATGCATATAATGTTTGTTTGTATGTCTATATGTATGTTGTTACATGACTTATCATCAAGATTGTAGATAGCTAGGTATGTACATGCATGCATACATCCATCTATTTGTCTAATGGCAAAGAGAGGTGCAGACTATTAGCTGGCTTTTTTGGTGTTTAATTATAAGTTATTCGGCATGAAGTTACATATGATATTCAGAAATTGTTTACCTTGAAATACAAATCAGTCAAAAATAACAACAACAAGAACAACAAAAAAAAACAAACATTAAATGAAATCAAATTAAAATTCAACAAACCTACATTTAAACAAAACCAACAAAAAAAAGGAAAATTATTTTCAAAAAAAAAAAAATACAAGAACAAAAATCTACAGCATTATTTAATGGATGTTAGAGCAGGAGAACAGAAAAAAACATTTTTTTATTTTTTTAAATTTTGCCTTTTAGGGCGAAGATCATTTTTAATGATTTTTTTAATAAATTTTGTTTTATAAATAAATTTATATATTTTTTGGTAAAAAGTTTGACATTTTTCAATGCACCAATATGGCAGCAAAAAATAAAAATTACTGGATTTTTAAAATGAAAAATAATATTTTTATTGGAATTTTTTTTTTTCAGAAAAATATTAAAAAAAATTGTTGATATTAGTTTTCTATATAAAACGTTTGCACACATTGACTTCTTTTATATTTTTGGATACACCAATGACATAGCTAAAAATAGTAATTCATACATTTTCAATATCAATTTTTAGTTTGGTAAAAAAATATTTCCATAAAAAATATAATTTTTTATTTTTTTTTTTTGTTTTTTTTTTTTCTAAAAATCGTTTTTTATATAAAAATCTGTGCACACTTGACCAACTTCAGTATATTCAGATAGATCTAAGTAATAGCGAAAATACAAAATTTTCAGTTTAACAAAATCAATTAATTTTAAGTTAAAATTAAAATTTATTTTTTTTATAAAAAAATATATATTTATTTATTATTTTTTATTATATATGTTTTGTTAAACAAATTGTTGCACACTTGACCAACTCTTCAATATTCTAACAGATATATATTGTAGCAAAAATACAAAATGTTGGCTTGGGCTATATCAATTCGTTTCTAATAAATAATTAAAAAATATTTAAAAATTAAAAAAAAAAATATATAATTTTTTTTATATAAAAAACGAGTGCACACTTGATCAACTACTATACATTCTGATAGACCTAAGCAGTGTCGAAAATACAAAATTTTCAGTTCAACAATATCAATTCGCTTTGCTTTAAATTAAAATATTTTTTATAAAAATATTAAAAAAATTATAAAATTTTTTTATATAAAAAACGAGTGCACACTTGATCAACTACTACATATTCTGATAGATCTAAGTAGTAGCGAAAATACAAAACTTTCAGATTGACAAAATCAATTAACTTTAAGTTAAAATTAAAATTTATTTTTTATAAAAAAATATATATTTATTTATTATTTTTTATTATATATGTTTTGTTAAACAAATTGTTGCACTTTTGACCAACTCTTCAATATTCTAACAGATATATATTGTAGCAAAAATACAAAATGTTGGCTTGGACTATATCAATTCGTTTCTAATAAATAATTAAAAAATATTTAAAAATAAAAAAATATAATTTATAAAAATTCTCTATATAAAAAAGCGAGTTCACACTTGATCAACTACTATATATTCTGATAGACCTAAGTAGTGTCAAAAATACAAAATTTTCAGTTCAACAATATTAATTTGCTTTGCGTTAAAATTAAAATTTATTTTTTTTATAAAAATATAAAAAAACTAATTTTAATGTTATATGAATTTGTTATATAAAATGTGTGCACACTCGATCAACTCCTGTATATTCTTATTGAATAGGTAGTAGGGAAAATACAAAATTTTCACCTTAAATACACCAATTCGTTTTGGGTTAAAATTAAAATTTTTATATGATTATTTTTTAAAAAATTAAAAAAAAAATAATTTTAATGTTATATGAATTTGTTACATAAAATAAGTGCACACTCCATAGACTCCTGTATATTCTTATTGATATAGGTAGTAGGGAAACTACAAAATTTTCACCTTAACTACATCAATTCGTTTTGAGTTAAAATTATTTTTTTTAATAAGATTAAAAAATTATCTTTAATTTAATAATGGAGAAATCATTTTTTATTATCAAATTTTTTAATAAAAGTGGTGCACACATGGACTTCTCTAATATAATTGAATAGATGGAAATAGTGGCTAAAAATAAAAATTGGTGGATTTTCAAAATCAATTCGTATTTGCCAAAGAAAATTATTTCAATAAAAAATTTTTATTTCTAAGAAATATTTAAATATAAAGTTTATTTACAATATTGCTGCACACGTTAGGCTCTTTCAGACATTTCAAAACACATTTGGAAAAATACAAATTCATACATTTTCAAAATCAATTAATATTTTATAAAAAAATTTATTTAAATAAAAAAATAAATATTTTTTATTTCTTAAAAATATTTGAATGTTTAATTGCTTTATATAATTATTATTTTTTGTTAAAGAAATTATTGCACACTTTATATATATCCTACCAAAAAATACAAACATTTGGGACAGTCAATATCAATTCATTTTATTAAAATAATAAAAAATAATATTTAAAAATTAAAAAAAAAATAATTTATATAATTTTTTATATAAAAATGAGTGCACACTTGATCAACTCTTATATATTCTATTACATCTTATTAGTAGTGAAAATACAAAATTTTCACTATGGTTATATCAATTCTTTAATATGAAAAATTGGAGTTTTAATTTAAATGAATTAAATAAAATAAAAAATATTATTTTAATTATTATTTTGTTTAAGAATTGCTTTTGTGTCTAAAAATCAGCATATTCAAAATTTTCAAAATTTCCAAAACAATTACTATAAATACAAATTAGCAGATTTTCCAAATCAACTCGAATGTTGTTAAAACAAATATTGTCATATAATTATTATTTTTTTTAATATTTTAATATTTTTAAGATTTTTGTGTGGGGTACCTCTGCACAAGTTATGCAAATTCTGAAAGCTTGGTTCTCAAAATGAATTTAGATTTTTACAGAATTTTTGGATTAATTACTTTTGAAAAGAAATAAATAATTTTCTTTTAATAAAAAAAATAAATTTTTTTCCCAAAAAATATTTGTCTAAAATGTTTTGCACACTTAAACAGGACTTTAATATTTTGAAAGCTCTGCTAAGTAAGAAAAAATAGTTTGCTTTAGAATTTCCAGATCAATTAGTATTTGTAAGAAATTAAATATTTTTTTGAATAATAAAAATTTTTTTTTTTTTTTTTGAAAAATATTGTTCTGCAAACTTTTGCACACAAGAGTAACTTTTATGTATTTTGAAAGCTCTATTAAATAAGAAAAAATAGTTTGAGTTAGAATTTTGAAATCAATTAGTTTTAGTATGAAATGAAATATTTTCTTTAAAATATCATTAAAAAAAATATATATATTTTTTATAAAAATATTGGTTTGAAAACTTTTGCACACTTGAGTCTCTCTAATATATTTTGAAAACTCTACTAAAAAAATGTTTAAACAATTATTTTATATTTCATTTTTATTTTTCATTGCTATTTTTAATTTTATTTTTCTATTATTTTTCAAATTTATTGACATTTTCAAAATATTATTTATTTTTATCCAATAATAAAAACATCTTTTAAAAAATTATTTTATATTCCCTTTTTATTTGTCATTGCTATTTTTATTTTATATATTTTTAATTTTATTTTTCTATTATTTTTTCTAATTTATTGACACGATAAATGTAAATGATGAAATATCTTTGCACAATTTCAAAATTGTATTTATTTTTATTGAAAACGCCAATGAATATCTCTGTGTGTACATTTGTATATTTTTCTTTTCAGATAAAATACAAAAAAAAAAATCAGCAACAAAAAAAATACAAAACAAAATAACAACAGCAGCAAAAAATTATAATTTACCTCAACCTACATAGAATACAATCAACTTCGTACTTGTCAATTACTTTTAGTTGTGTAGTATGGTGGCTGGCTGTTGATGTTTGATGCTATTGTTGTTGCTGTTATTGCTATATTGCCTTTGTTTTAATTTAAAAATAAAATCTAAAATAGTATTATAAGTTCCCTTAAATAAGATTCGTAAACCTTCTTTAAGATTAAAACAGCTAAATTGGCATCACTTATTATGGCGACTTTCTTTTATTTCGGCAATAAATTCAAAATTATTGCCGAATTCCCTTGATGCAAAAAAAAAACTACACAAAATTCAATTCATGAAAACAGCTTCCAATAATCATACAAAACCAGTAGGAAAAGACCAAAGTCGGGCGGGGCCGACTATGTAATACCCTACACCAGTCGAAATATGTAAAAATGGAATAATTAGTATACATCCCAATACGAAAATGCTTAGCTTAATGATGAAAGTACTTAGCTCCAACGCCACGCCAAATCTTATTCATAGTTGGGGTAGAACATTTAAATGGTATGCAGTTACTGCAATATATGCATTCCTAAAGATTCTTAATAGAAGTTAAGAACTGAAGACTTACAAATTGGAATAATTGGTTTCCCTTCATTAATGAAAGTACTTAGCTCCACCGCCACGTCAAGGCTTATTCCTTGGAGGAGTAAAACTGTCGAATTATATCTTGTTTCTACGTTAAGTAGAAGCAAGTTATTCAACATGTTTCTGTTGTTTTATTACTTTTAATTCAGTTGTCATAAAAACAGTAGATTAAAGCAATATAGTGTGTCTTAAAATTTTTAACAAAAGTTGAGAATTAAAGACTTTATTACATTCCAATATTCTGATATATCATATATGCAATCAGGTATTGAATAAAAATATGATTAACAATTCTTTAATTATAATGTGTGAAATATAAATTGTCATTGGCAAAATATTTTGATTTTAATCAGGGATATTCTCCCATAGTTTTATAAAATACACATATTTTAATTTGATATGGAAACACATATCGCGTCATGATAGCTAAGCACTTTTTCATATGTTACCGCATTTATTATGCTTCCCTTCATTAATGAAAGTACTTAGCTCCACCGCCACTTGAAGGCTTATTCCTTGGAGGAGTAAAACTGCCGAATTATGTCTTGTTTCTACGTTAAGTAGAAGCAAGCTATTCAACATTTTTCTGTTGTTTTATTACTTTTAATTCAGTTGTCATAAAAACAATAGATTAAAGCAATATAGTGTGTCTTAAAATTTTTAACAGAAGTTGAGAATTAAAGACTTTATTACATTCCAATATTCTGATATATCATATATGCAATCAGGTATTGAATAAAAATATGATTAACAATTTTTTAATTATAATGTGTGAAATATAAATTGTCATTGGCAAAATATTTTGATTTAATCAGGGATATTCTCCCATAGTTTTATAAAATACACATATTTTAATTTGATATGGAAACACATATCGCGTCATGATAGCTATGCACTGTTTCATATGTTACCGCATTTATTACGCTATTGTCAATGTTACTGAAACACCAATCAATTTGAGATAAACCCTTCGTTGTTGGTGTATTCAGAACAGATATAAGTCCCTTATTATTTAAAAAATCTTCGGTTTCTGGTTTCCCCCTTTGACGGCATATATTGAAATCGCCAACTGTAATAATTTTTTGAGTACTCGGGAATATATAGTTATTCAATACATTGCTAAGATCTTCATGCATACAATGAACAGTATAATTCTTGTTGCGATACAAGGCTAATATGTTTATATCTCTTATTTGAAATACCAAAAGTTCCAATGTTTTGTTGTGATCATGTAACTGTTTATGGAACTTATATTCAGTAACTCCAGAGATCTCGTTTTTAACAAACACTATTAAGCCACGTTTGGATCTGCGATTGCTATGATCAGTGGAATCTAATCGCATTCTGGGCATTACTGTGAATCCAGGAATATCGTAGGATTCATTAGGTAATGTCCAGGACTCTACAAAACATAAAACATCAGCCTTCATCATTAATGTATCCTTCCTTACGTCTTCGAAATGTGCACGAAGACTTTGAACATTATGATACACAATTTTTAAAGAGTTACTTTCACTCATAAAATCGTAACTCGTTTCCAGATATTTATGTGTTCGTAGATTGGTCATTTCCAACTGTACACTATCATTTTCTTTAAATGGCTGAGGTGGATTGAAATTGCCCAAAAGAAAAAGTCCAGCCGCTGTGGTCGCCCTGCTACAAGCTACATATAAAGCCGACCTAGTCATACGTGGCTTCAAGTGGACAGCTACTTTCTCGTATGTCGCACCTTGGCTTTTGTGAATAGTAATTCCTTCAGCTGGTACAATTGGAAATTGTTTGCGATCAATAGTAACCTGTTCATTGCGTTTATATTGAAATGTTTTCACACAAACATCAATAGGTGTCCACAACGATTCAGTTGGATGCCTTTTTTTAGAGCGGGCTAAAACCCCAACATTTTCCTGAGGAAATTTTATCCAAAGAGTGGAAGGTTTACTGGTTGTGCCAATGAAACTGATCTCCATGAGTTGACCTGTAGCTCCATTTACCAATCCGTCACTTGTGTCAACATTCACAGTAACCATATATTTAGCTGTTGTTTTTAAAATTAGCTGATATGGTAATCCTTGAGTTTCCGATACTTTAAATGTTTTAATAGATTCCATGATTCTATTCATATTATCATTGGTTAATCCAGTGGATTTTACAACATCAAATGCATTAGAAATTACTTCGTTTGTTGGAATCGAATTCAACTTCAAAGTGTTGTACACATTGACTTCGTCATTGGAACAAAACAAGTGGATGGCTTCATCAGGAACGGAAATTGGAGATACAACGCGCTGACGTAACAAGGCAATGTCATCGTTTGTCATTTGTCCGGAAGCCATATTATTTAAAGCTACAGCAAATGCACGATCTCCTCTTTGACGCATTATTTCAGTAAGCTCGAAGTACTTAAACTTATCCCACATTGTAGTCCCATATATTGCACTGTATGGATCATTAGTTGGGGCCGCAAATATCCATCTATCGCCAACAGGTGAAAGCTGTCTTAAATCACCAAACACAAGTACCGATATACCACCAAAAAATGATGTACTTTTGAAAATTTGCTTTAATCTTGCATCCAAATAAGAAAACATTTTTGCTCCCACCATTGAAATTTCGTCAATAATCAATAACCTCAAATTCATTAGTTTGGTATAAATTGCATTTAAGGCATCTGGACCCAAAGGCCTCAACTCTGAACTTGACTGATTTACTGGGAGCGAAAACATTGAATGCAATGTGGCACCACCAATTCCAAAAGCAGCTTTTCCTGTAGGAGCTGTCAGTAGAACTTTTATTGAGGTAGGATCAGAACCTGGTATGCTATTTAACCTTCTATTAACGGATTGATAAATAGTCGATATTAATCTGCTTTTACCGACACCGGCACCTCCACCTATAAATTCATAAAACGTTGATCCACATTTTATATTATGGCAAAGATGTGTTAAGTAAAGCTTCTGATTTGCATTTAACGTACGCACCATGTTCAAGAGATCAGGTTCAGATAACAAAGGAGGGAGTTTGATAACGCGTATTGATGGTTCAGGTATTTCTTCCGTTGTACCGTCGTTCTGCGTTCGTAAAATATTTACATTTGTATCTACATCCGGCACACCAAGAACTCTAAAATCATCATCAATATTGGCGTTATCAGCTTCTTCGTTAATATCATCTCTCAATTCTTCTTCGTTTAGCCGCTGTAGAACATTTTCTAGTTCTCGATCCTCAAAAACATCATATTTTTTTCTGTTCATCTCAATACTATCCTTTAGAGCATTGCAAGTAGCTTCATTATCATTTTGCAGTAAATCAACTTCCTCATTTCTCCAAGGATTGAATAACATAACGAGTTCTCTGAAGTAGTCACTTCTGTGAGTATTGACGTTATATCTTCTATACCGAATCACGTGAGGCTTGATTTTTTCTTTTATGAAGCCACTATCATCCTTAAGCCGAAAAGTGCGTAAAGTGTGTTCCGATCCTTCTTCCATTTCTTGTTCATCGTAGTTATCTTCTCTTACATTGCTTCGGCGTGATCTGGAATATTTATAGTTAGCCGCGAAGTCTGCTAAACATAAATCTTCCAGTTCATCTGGCCTTTGGACATAATGTTCTAAAATACCAACAGCATAAATATCCGAGGAATCAGGATGCAAATTTTGAAGTTGCTCCCTAGGTTTAAGCATAAAAACTCGCTCCTCAGGACGGCCAGTATTTATATAGACTTCTGCATTGCTACTTTCTGATAAACGCATTCCCAAGCAGCAATAAGTGGCCTCTTGTGCTGAAATTTCAGTACCTGAAATGAATTTGTGTGCAATATGCTGCAGTTTTTGTTTTACAGAATAATTGCCAGTTCTAATTTCTTCAACAGCATCACGAAGAATTCTTGATACTCCTCGATTTGATTTGTTAATGTAGTTGATTATATAACTACAACATGCATATGGATCTAGGATGTATTGAATATCCATATTGGCTCGGTGCAGTGACAATATTGTTGGATTGTATGCATTTACCATTTTGTCTTCGAATTTCCTTTTTAAAAATATTTTCGGTTTTTTTAAAGAAGACCGAATGGATAACAAATATTCGTCGTAAGTTAGACGTATATTATCGTGGGCCAGAAAATATGGAAAATTATTTAATTGCGAAACTATTTGGGATTCCAAATTTGCATTTAGCATACTTTGAATTTTATCGTAGTTCGCTTTATATTGTTGTATATTTTCGAAGTTTTCGGGAAGTGGCAATAAGATTTCAGTTGTAGGCATCGGGGGATAGGGCATGCCATATCTACATATTTTTTCACCACGGTACTCTCTCGTACATGAACGATTGTGGTTGTGCAGTTGATAAGTAATATATTCCTGTAAACTATCATCAGATCCATTTGTGGAAATATATTTGTCTATAAAGTTTATGACGGAAGGAAAGGAAGACGAATCATTAAAATTTACTTTCGGAGCATCCTTTAGCCAATACATTCCATGAATGTGAGGAGATCCACGTTGTTGAAATTCCACTCTCCAATAATATTTTTCGACAAAATGATTATCAAAAACTCCATTGTCCATTTTGAATAAGGAAAACAATTGCCGGAAACGGAAATCAAAGTAGCGAGAGCATGTGACCGCATCATTACGGATCAATCGAGCCTTTTCAGAAAATGACAAATTTGAAGCTTCATCTTCAGAAATATCGACGTTGTCAACAGTTTTTGATAGGATAACCAAAAGTTCCAACCATTTGGTTTCAGCTGCTGACAAAGTTATAAAGAACGTCGGAAGGCCGAATTGTCTAATCATTGCAACGACTTTTTTCTTTTCTGCTTCCCAGTGAGCTGGAGACGTTCTAATACCTTTAAGAATGCGGTAACCGTCATCATGTTGAATAAGGCTATTTACATATGCATCATCCAAAGCGTTAGCTGCTGTTACATTTCGAGACCGAGTCTGCTTTCGCAAAGCGATTGACACAGCGCTTTTAATTGACAAAAGCTCTAGCTTTTTGTAGCTATACAATATTTTATCAATTCTGCAGCACCTTCTATCATATCGCCGAAGTTCAGATCGAATAATTTTGGAATATGTTTCCGTACACCAACGTTTTTGACCACAATATATGGTAACAAATGCCAACTCTTCGGAATCGGAATCTATAATCATATCGACGGGGCGGTGACCCTCGCCTGGGGCCATGACAACTCGCTGATGAGGCACATTTTCAACTACTCTACTTTCTAACATAGTTTGGTGTCCACCTGGATTTAAATTCTCCATGGCATATTGCTCAGCATGTGGTATGTCTGAAGCCGGGCCATCATCAGATGTTTGGTTATCAAAAATTTCTTGAATAACCGCTTGGTCATCTTGATTGGCAACGAAAGGTACTACATCAGAAGAGCTGTAAAGATTAAACCATTCGTTATCAATTGTAATGCCATGTTTGATATAAAGCTCTGTATTTATCAGGTATCTGGCTGCTTCAATTACTTTCGCAGGTCTGATTGTTTCAGTCATATAATCATGCTGATATTCCATGCGGCGTTTAAGGTGCAATTGAATTACCTGTGCTTGATCGAAATGTCTCGGAAGGGAGGTAATGGTTTCATTAACAGATATGGGCACATTTACTACTGCCCCACGAATTGCGCTTTGTTTTTCAAACCCAAGAGCAACAATAACCATGAAAGGTAATCTAGCGGTTACCAGCCGCTCCTCTACTGCCGTTAAATCTTTTAGGGGGCTTGGAATCTCTGGGAAATCTAAGCCGTTTGATAAACATATATTGGGTTTTCTTCCGTTCTTTACTGCTCTACTACAGGTTTTGCAAAAAATGTAAAAGTCGTTGTCCGAGGGAAACCGTTCTGATAAATAAAAAACTTCAGAAATAAAACTTTGATTTGACATACCTTGTTTGTTCAGTAGTTCTACTTGATGGGGAAACCACAACCCTCCGCAGCAGGTGCATATCTTTGTTGGTCCTAGTTTGATAGTTTCGTTGTACCGCTGAAACCTCAGGTCATTGCGACGACTGATTATCTGGGCCGATTCTTCCTGTCTTTCTTCATTTGTTAAATTGTTCCTTCTTGTTCTGCGTCTTTCTGCCTGAAGAATATTAATTCTACTCCTGTTGCTGGGGTTTCTTCTATGACGCTCTACTCTGGATGTTAGCGATCGATTCTGGTCATGTTGTTCAGCGCGTTGCATGTTTCTTCTTATTTGTCGTTCTGCAGTGTTTCGCAAACGCTCAAAAACTCTGTACTCCGAAAGCTGTCGCCTTTGGACGTGTTGTCTAGTATTTGTTCGCTGTTCCTCAGCGCGATATTCAGGATTCCGACGTCTTTGAGCGTGTTGCCGGGTATTAGCTCGCTGTTCTTCAGCGCGATACTCTGGATTCCGACGTCGGTCAACATGTTGCTGGGTGTTCGTTCGCTGCTCCACAGCCCGATATGCTGGATTCCGACGTCTAGATGCGTGTTGCCGGGTATTTGTTCGCTGCTCCACAGCCCGATATGCTGGATTCCGACGTCTAGCTACGTGTTGCCGGGTATTAGCTCGCTGTTCTTCAGCGCGATACTCTGTATTCCGACGTCGGTCAACATGTTGCTGGGTGTTCGTTCGCTGTTCCTGGGCCCGATTTTCTGGATTCTGACGTCTTTCAAAATGCTGCCGAGTATTAGTTCGCTGTTCCTCCGCACGATATTCCAGATTCTGACGTCTTTCAAAATGCTGCCGGGTATTAGTTCGCTGTTCCTCAGTGCGATACAATACATTACGACGTCTTCTTGCACGTAACTCTGTATTTCTTTCCTGCTCCATTGTACGAACATCGTCATCCTGTCGGCTTTGTCTGTGTGCTTCTGCATTTCGCTGTCTATCTTCCATTCGAGATTGGAGATCCTGAGTAGATCTTAGTGCTTGCATTCTGCTCTGAGCCAAGTTTCGGCGGGTGGCAGAACTTTGGGCGCGTGTTCTTGGCATCGTTCCAAATTGTTGTATATAATATTATTTTATATATAATATTATTTTATATAATATTATTTTATATAATATTATTTTATATAATATTACTTTATATAATATTATTTTATATAATATTATTTTATATAATATTATTTTATATAATATTATTTTATATAATATTATTTTATATAATATTATTTTATATAATATTATTTTATATAATATTATTTTATATAATATTATTTTATATAATATTATTTTATATAATATTATTTTATATAATATTATTTTATATAATATTATTTTATATAATATTATAAAATTATTTTATATAATATTATTTAATAAATGTATTATTATATTAACTGATAAAATTGTATATTTGTTTGTATTTAAATGTTGACTACTTGAAGTGTACAATCAAACTGAAAATATTTATTACTTATTTATTTATTTATATACAAAATGTATAGCCAATATTTGTAGAGTACCCGTTTTTCTATTAAGAACAGAAACACATAAGTTAGGTAATTATGTGTGTCAGGTACATTTTCAACATAACTGGAGATGTACAGCAAATATTTACCTGATCAAATACCCAAAAACACGGGCATGTAAACAAAAGGATTAAGGACTAATCCAAGTGTCAATAATAGCATTATTTACCTGATCAAGTACCCAAAACACATACATGTAAACAAACGGATTAAGGACTAATCCAAGCGTCAATAATCACATGTATCAGGTAAATTCAAGGATTAATATTTATATATTGTTAATCCGTTTGTTATGTAATGTATTGGGTATTTTAAACATAATATGAGAAGTACATTCCTTTTCTTACCTGACCAAGTACACAAAAACTAATCTGTTCACAATAAGATCTTAACAATTTCAATTTAATAACAAATCAGGTAAACGGGAGGATTAATATATTCATAATCTATGTCGCGAAGAAATCAGTTCGGACCTTCAATAGTTATTGTGACCATCATTTTAGGACTGGACCAATATGACTCAAAGTTTGGACAGAATATTGTGATATCCAACATTTGGACCACATCGGTCTGAAAATGTAGCTAAAAACGTCAAAATTGGGGGGTACCGTTATATAGGGGCTATACCAAAACGTGGACCTATGTCCACAACTTTTCTTATATAAGTTTATTGATACATAAGAACCCTAAATGTCAAGTTATAGCTAAATCGGTCTGAAAATGTAGCTAAAAGCGTCAAAATACCGCAAATCAGGGGGTACCGTTATACGGGGGCTATACCAAAACGTGGACCTATGTCCACAAGTTTTGTTATATATGTTTATTGACACTTAAGAACCCTAAATGTAAAATTATAGCTACATCGGTCTGAAAATGTAGCTAAAAACGTCAAAATACCGCAAATCGGAGGGTACCGTTATATGGGGGCTATACCAAAACGTGGACCTATGTCCACAACTTTTGTTATATAAGTTTATTGACACTCAAGAACCCTAAATGTCAACTTATAGCTATATCGGTCTGAAAATGTAGCTAGAAACAGCAAAACACCGTAAATCGGGGGGCCACGTTATATGGGGGCTATACCAAAACGGGGACCTATGTCCACAACTTTTGTTATATAAGTTTATTGACACTTAAGAACCGTAAATGTTAAATTATAGCTACATCGGTCTGAAAATGTAGCTAAAAACGTCAAAATACCGCAAATCGGAGGGTACCGTTATATGGGGGCTATACCAAAAAGTGGACCTATGTCCACAACTTTTGTTATATAAGTTTATTGACACTTAAGAACCCTAAATGTCAAATTATAGCTATATCGGTCTGAAAATATAGCTAAAAACATCAAAACACCGTAAATCGGGGGGCACCGTTATATGGGGGCTATACCAAAACGGGGACCTATGTCCACAACTTTTGTTATATAAGTTTATTGATACATAAGAACCCTAAATGTCAAGTTATAGCTAAATCGGTCTGAAAATGTAGCTAAAAACGTCAAAATACCGCAAATCGGGGGGTACCGTTATATGGGGGCTATACCAAAACGTGGACCTATGTCCACAAGTTTTGTTATATATGTTTATTGACACTTAAGAACCCTAAATGTTAAATTTATACATACATCGGTCTGAAAATGTAGCTAAAAACGTCAAAATACCGTAAATTGGGGGGTACCGTTATATGGGGGCTATACCAAAACGTGGACCTATGTCCACAACTTTTGTTGTATAAGTTTATTGATACATAAGAACCCTAAATGTCAAGTTATAGCTAAATCGGTCTGAAAATTTAGCTAAAAACGTCAAAATACCGCAAATCAGGGGGTACCGTTATATGGGGGCTATACCTAAACGTGGAGCTATGTCCACAAGTTTTGTTATATATGTTTACTGATACTTAAGAACACTAAATGTCAAATTATAGCCAAATCGGTTTGAAAATGTAGCTGAAAACGTCAAAATACCGTAAATCGGGGGGTACCGTTATATGGGGGCTATACCAAAACGTGGACCGATATATCCCATCTTCGAACTTGATCTTCCGACGGCTAAAAAAATGGTATTCCCCAATTTTCAGCGAAATCGGTCAACAAATGCGACCTGTACGTTGCGAACGGACGGACGGACGGACGGACGGACGGACGGACGGACGGACGGACATGCATAAATCGACTCAGAAAGTGATTCTATGTATATCCCTAGAAGGAACTATGGGTCTATCTCGCTTCCTTTTGTATGTTACATACAAATGCACTAACACATAATACCCCTTACCACATAGTGGTGTAGGGTATAAAAAATGAAAAGCTTTTCATAAAACAACCAGTCATAATTTATGGCTATTAAAATAAAAATTAAAAATATAAGCAATTTCAAAGCATACTTTTAGGCCTTATGAATGATAACAAGCTACCATGTTTTTCGGTAGCACCCAAAAGTAGGCTATGGAAATTTCTACAAAAATGAATCTTCAATACAACAATGTATCTGGCGGATGGTTGGTGGTTATCTGACAGATACTTTTGCTCTGAGTATCTTAGGTTCTCTCTAAATTTTTAGTTGTTAATGAGATATTTTTGACAGGGATGCCAACTGTTCCGAGGTAAAAATCGCTACAGCCACATACGCACCATAGGTCTGTAGCGATTTTTCCCTTAAGACAGTTGATATTCCTGATAAAACAGTGGTTTTTGTACGTCAAAAATCACCACAAGTAGCGGGAAAACCACCAACTTGGCACCCCTGATTTTTGTATCTCATTGTTGTGGTCGGCGCGTCGTTCGTGTTATGAATTTCGCTTTTATGTTTTCTTTCCTCTTTTTGTGGTTGTACGGTTGTACTAGCTTATGCTTATGCAAAAGTATGCAAGTAGGCAGGCAATAGTTGTCTTCATCCCTGTCGCCTGGTCTTAACCTAAATAGAGCATGGCAGAGGTTGTTGACCCAAATTGCAAAGTGCAATGAACTCCCTCACTAAGGCTGGCAAACAGGCTGACAGGCATACAGACTACCACACCACCATCATTGTGCTGCTGGAACACTAGCTATTTTTATCTCTCTGGGCGCAAAAAACTCCCTCTTTTCTTGTGGAATTTTCTTCTAATGGGGGAATGACAGATAACTGGCTGGCTGGAATGATGGGCAATGGGAAAGTGTGTTGTACAACACTGTCATCCCTTAAAAGTGCATTTGCTTGCCATGCTGCAAAAGAGAGTAACTAGATGTTGTTGTTCAACCATTTTTTGTATTCACATTCACTTGAGTTTCAAGTGCATTTTCGGTCATTCACCTTTTGCTGCTGTCGCTGAGGAAGACCAGCACACTGCTTGACATACATACTTAGTGGTACTAACTATGTGTGTTTGTGTGATTTTTTTTTTGTAAGGAGAGTTGTAAAATAGCAAAATATCTATGGTATTTTATTTTACGATTGCAAAAAGAACTTTTTAAAGAAAATATCAAAAGTATTAAAAAATAAATTAAAATTTGTAATTTGACTGTCTGCCACGGGGCGTAATGGCTAACAGATCACGATTTTGAAACTCCTCGAAGACAACTTCATATCCTTCATTGGTATTTTAACTATTCCCTATGAACTTGGCTAAATTCTCTTTTGTTTTTGAGAATTTTTAAGAATTTCTTTCACTTTAAGATTTAAAAAAAAAATCTTAAACGGTTAGAAATGAATAAAGAAAAATATCTCTTTTGAGAAACTTTGAGGAAAATTCAAATTTTAAAGACAATAATATCAGGGATATTTTTAATTTCAAGCCATATAAAACTCGTAAATAACGTGGGTTACTTGAGCTACGATAGAATCGGATTGTAATCATAGATATGGAAGAGTTTTTCCCTTGCACCACCGTCAATATGGGTTGGAAACAGTTTTTTGTCCATTTTTTCTCTAGATATTCAAAATATAATTTTTGAATTTTTCTAATTTATTTTTATTTAATTAAAAAAAATATTTTAAAGGTTATTTTCAATTTTAATTTAAAAAAATTTAATATAAATTGGAAATAGTTTTTTGTTCATTTTTTCTAGATATTCAAAATATAATTTTTGAATTTTTCAAATCTATTTTTATTTTGTTGAATTTTTCAAATTTATTTTTATTTAACTAACAAAAAAAAAAAAAAACAAAAAAAAAACATTTTAAATGTTACTTTCAATTTTAATTTACCAATTTTTAATTCAAATCTTTTTATTTTCTAATTTATTTATTTGAAATATTTTTTTTCAAATGCTGTTTTATATTTTTAACTGTGAAAATTGTATAATTTTCTCATATATTATTTGAAATATATTTTTATTTATTTGGAATATTTTTTATGTAAATGTGGGTTTATATTTTTTAATTGTCAAAATTGTATAATTTTCTAATTTATGGTTTAAAATATTTTTTATTTCAAATTTAATTTATTTATTACTTTTTTATATATACTATTTGTCTATTTTTCTAAGTACTATTCAAAATATTTTTTTTTATTTTTTAGTTTAAAATTTTAAATTAAAATAATAAAAAAATCATTAAAAATAACGAGAAAATTAATAAAAAAATCATTAAAAATTATCTTCGCCCTAACAGGCAAAATTTCATAAAATAATTTTATTTTATTTAATGTTATTTTGAAAAAATGTAATTTTCAAATTTATTATTTTAATTTAAAAAAATTCTTTTAATTTTTTTAATTTTATAATTTTTTTATTTGAAATATTTTTTATAAAAAAAAAAAATTTTATTTTTTTATATTTTTAATTTATTACTTTTTTGTTTGTCTATTTTTCTAGTCATTCAAAATATTAGTTTTAATTTTATTTCTAATTTTTCTTTATTTTGGGTAATTTAATATGATTTTCGTATTTTTTTAATTTATTATTTATTATTTCTTATTTTTTATATTTTCAAAGTTTCAAAATTAATATTTTTTTATTAATTTAAAATATTTTTTTATTATTTTTTTGTCCTATTATTTGTCTATTTTTCAGGCATTCAATATATTATTTTTACTTTTATTTCTAATTTTTCATTAATTTAATTGGAATTAAAAAAAGTATTTAAAAAAAATTTAAAAATAATAATAAATAATAAATGGGAGAAGAATACAAAATTATAAAGAAAATTATAAAAGTAATAAAAACTAAAATAAGAATATTTAAAATAAAAAATTAGAAAATCAAAATTTTAAGAAGGTATAAAATAAGATTTCTTATGAAATTATTTGAAATTGTAAAAAAATTAAGAAAAATATATATTTTTCTAAATTATTTATTTATTTATTTATTTATTTATTTATTTATTTATTTATTTATTTATTTATTTATTTATTTATTTATTTATTTATTTATTTATTTATTTATTTATTTATTTATTTATTTATTTATTTATTTATTTATTTATTTATTTATTTATTTATTTATTTATTTATTTATTTATTTATTTATTTATTTATTTATTTATTTATTTATTTATTTATTTATTTATTTATTTATTTATTTATTTATTTATTTATTTATTTATTTATTTATTTATTTATTTATTTATTTATTACTTTTTTGTTTTTCTATTTTCCAGACATTCAAAATATTATTTTTATTTATATTTTTTCTTTATTTTCGGTAATTTAATATGAGTTTGTATTTTTTTTTTTTTAATTTATTATTTTAAATATTTCTTTTTTCTAATTTCTTATTATTTATATTTTTAAATTTTCAAAATTAATATTAAAATAATAAAAATAAAATTAAAATAATAAATAAAAATATTACTTTTTACTAATTTAAAATATTTTTTAATAATTTTTTTTTCGTCCTAAGACAACAATGAATAAAATAATTTTATAATAAATGTTAATATATAAATTTTTATTTTTAATTTAAACTTTGAATTTTCTAATTAAAATTTTTATTTAATTTTTTTTAATAATTTTTAAATTATTTATTACTTTTTATTTATTTGTCTATTTTATTCCAAATATTCAAAATATAAATTTAATTTTATATATATATATATATAAATATTTTCGTTATTTATAATAAATAAATTAATTTAATTTAATTGGAATTAAAAAAAAGTATTTTTTAAAAATAATAATTTTGTTATTATTATAATTTAAAAAAAATAAATACAATTAAAATAAACAAAAAACTGAAATTTTCAATATAAAATAAAAAATAGTATATTTTTGATAAAATAAAAATAGTAATTTTAATATGGGAGAAGAATACAAAATCATAAAGAAAATTATAAATGTAATAAAAAATAAAATAAGTATATTTAAAATTAAAAATTAGAAAATCAAAATTTTAAAAAGGTATAAAATAAGATTTCAAATGAAATTATTTGAAATTTAAAAAAAGGAAGAAAAATATATATTGTTCTTATTTTTTTTTTTTGAAAAATTTAAAAAAAATATTAAATTAGAAAAAATATATATTTATTTTTTTTTTAAATATTAAATTAGAAAAAAATTATATTTTTCTTCATTTTCTATAATTTCAAATAATTTCACTTGAAATCTTATTTTACACCTTCTTAAAATTTTGATTTTCTAATTTTTTATTTTAAATATATGTATTTTATTTTTTATTACTTTTATTATTTTCTTTATAATTTTTTATTCTTCTCTCATATTGAAATTACTACTTCCATTTTCCAAAAAAAAATACTATTTTTATTTTATATTGATAATATAATTTAAGTTTTTTTTTTGTTTATTTTAATTGTATTTAATTTTTTATGTTATTATAATAAAAAAAATGATGGATAATTTTTTGTTTTTAAAAAAATCCTTTTTTCAAATTCCAAATAAATTAAATTTATTTATTTAAATATTAATAAATAAATAAAATATTAATTTTTATTTATTTTTAGCGCATTTCCCAAGAAAATCATTTAAAATTCAAATAAAAACCCGCGTATTATTTTGCCCACATAAATTCTAGCCTAGCACAACCATTAATCTGCTCTACAAACAACAACTACAACAACTCACATACTCCCATAAAAATAAAAACCCCATAGAAGCCCCCAACTATATACTCAGCACCACACAATATAAAAAGAAGGAAGTAAAATTGAATTGGCCCATATGTCTCATATAGGAGAGCAATGAGAATTTTTGCCCCACAACCAGAGTTCTGTTTAACAAAACAACAAATAAAACACTCTGAGTTTCCCCAAAAATATTCTCTCACAATGAGTTTTATGTTTTACGAAAAACAGCTCTCCAAGCATTTGGAGCCCCATTATACATGGGGAGAGTCAGTCGTCGTCGTAACACATCGGGGCAAAACAAGAACAACAACTCTCGCTCACTATATGACGACGAGTTGTGTATTTGTCGTAATAATAACAACAACAAATACAGTACTACTACGCGTTGACATTGAACGAGTTCATTCACACCGTGTCTCTGGTCAATTACCAAGCCAATGCTGTGTGTGGTGTTGTTGTTATTGCTGCTGCTGCCGATGTTGAGCATAAACAGCATGGTATGGGCATGGTATGGCATGATGATGATAATGATGGTATGTTAACTATGAATGTATGTATGCTGCTGCTTATGCTGTTTTTTGTTTTTGTTCGTTTTTTCTTTGTTTTATCTTCGTGAAAACATAATAAAATAAAAACATAAATAAAGAAGGCGAAAAAAGAAGAATAACAAAGGCAAAAAATAAAACAAAATAAAAACATAACAATCAGAACAAAATTTTTAATAGTCATGGATGGATAACAAAAACAGAAAAACAATGAATTGGAGTTTCATTTTAAAACACACACACGCACAATCTCCCTCTCATAGGGAGAATAAATTCGTATTAAAGCTAAGGTAATATGAAGGCATTACTATTGGGGGGTTTAAAAAACCTTTAAAAAATTGTTGAAAAATAACCACAAAAAAATAGAAAAAATCACGTACGCCACAAAATTTTAATTAAAAAAAGAGAACTAGGAAGTAAAAACATTGTATTGAGAGAAGTGGCAAAAATGGAATAATAAATAAAATTAATGGATTTTTGCTTTTGTAAAATTGTAAGAAGGGTTTGAAAGAGAATATGGCACAGAGAAGTGTGGAGAAAAAATCTTTCGATAATTAAAGCGTTTTTTGGTCAAAATTAGAAATTTTTTTTAGGAAAATTTTTGTTTGGAATGATTAAAAAATATTAATTACTATTATTAATAATTATTATTATTTTAGAGTCTTTTTAAGAATATCTTCTACTATTATATTCAAGAAAATCTAAGGAAGTTTTGTCGAAAATTACTTTTCCCAGAAAAATCTTGAAGAAAATTGTTTATGAAATGTTTCAAAAATTCTTCCATTCTTGATTGAAATGAAAAATAAAATCAGTTTTTGGATTTCGGATTTTTTTTCGAAATTCTTGCAATTTTAGATATTAGAAGAAAACCTAAACTTGATGGAATGAAAAAATTAAAATGTCCCTTTTGGGAAATTTTGAGGAATTGTTTTTTTTTTTCAATGCAAATCAATCATATACATGTTTTTACATACAAATAAAAGAAAACTTTTCAAATTTGGCCATCAATTAGAAATTTCCATTAAAGGGAAATTTTTATTTGAAATTCCTAAAAATAAAAACTTCCCTTTAAGGGAAATTTCTAATTTATGGCAAAAATTGAGTTTTAGTTTTATGTAAAACCTTGTACATTTTTCGGAAAAATTTTGTTTACAAGATTTTATATTAACATAAAAGTAAATGTTAAATTTCAGCCACAAATTAGAAATTTCCCTTAAAGGGAAATTTTTGTTTTTATGAATATTTCCAATTTTTTTGCATTTTTGGGTTTTAAAAGAAAAACTAAATTGAATAAAGTGAAAAAATACAAATTTCCCTTTTTGGGAAATTTTGAGGAAATTTTTGTTTTTAATGGAAATCAATAGATTACAAGATTTTACATTCAAATAAGATACAACTTTTCAATTTTGGCCATAAATTAGAAATTTCCCTTAAAGGGATATTTTTTATGAAATTTTCCAAAAATTTTTGCATTTTTGGGTTTTAAAAGAAATACTAAACCAAAAATAGTGAAAAAATACAAATTTCCCTTTTGGGACATTTTGGGGAAATTTTTGTTTTGAATCGAAAATTTGCAAGATTTTATGTTAAAGTGAGACAAAAGTTTTAAATTTCGACATTTTTCTTAAAAAATTATTTTCTTTATTTATTTTTATCAACTTTTAAATTTTATGAAAATTTTTTCTTTATTTTTTTCGCACCAAAAAATGCCTATTTGTCAACGATTTTTTTTTATATAGAAAAACATTTTGACATTGAAAACTTTATATCAAGTTCAATGCCTTTTGCAAAGGTTAACTTTAAACAATAAGACAAGGCTCATGCCAAGAAGGTACACACCATAAAACTGATTCATTGTAGTGGTCGTTGGTCGGTCTTTGCATCATCATCATCATCCAAAACAGAACAACATGATGAAAAGGTTCTCTTCCAGAGTATTTTTAACTTTTGTCTCACATGGATACATACAACCATACGAACAAGGAACGACTATGACTTCCATCATGCTGCTGTTGATCACTACCCGATGATATGTGGCAGCAGCCAACAACCAACAACAACAACAATCATCATATGAGAGACGCTTTTATTCTGGCTGTCTGGACAACCTTGAAAAAGTAGTTTGCCCTATTCCCTTATATATTTTTATACACATTAAACGAATGGGAGGACTTTGTTTTTATATTTATACTTCAGTCACAACAACAACAAGAATAACAGCAACAACAACAACATCCTCATGGTGATCTTCCTCATCATGGATCGTGATTGTGTTATACTTTGTATTGGTTTTGTTTTTGTATGAAAGCAGACATGTCTCTCAAGCTCCTTTGTGAGGCTATGCCACTCCCTTTGTTGTGTGTGAGTAATGTGTGTTGTGTCGTCTCAATGACGTCCTTGATTTAGGTTAAAATCACCATCATCCATACACAACAATTTCCCTTTTTTTGCCTTTTGATCATCAACAGCAGCTCTCCCATGTTCTAGTTCTGTATGGTTTTTTATTCCCTACTCCTTCCTCGTAACGTATAAATTTCGCAATGCTTGGCATTGATTTCATTCTTAACTGCGTCATCACAATTCAACGACATTCTATATTAGGTTCAGGGACTTTTTGTTCCTCATTGCAGAAGAACCCTTTCGAAATGTGAACTCAACAGCTTAATTGATTACTGCAAGTGTTTGTCTGTGTAGACCTCTACTCAAAAAATGAAACCACCCTAGTTTTTTTTAGTGAGGATTTCAAAACCCAAAGCCGCCATATGTGCGTGGTTTATATTGCGAGCATTTAAAGTTCAAGGTTAAGTGAATAATAACTACAACAAAAGCAACAAAACATGTACTGGCATGTTCAACGTTTAGAGTTTTATTACCCAAGGCCAAAAAGGGGATTTAGCCACTCGGTGAAAAAAATTATGAGCTTAGAGGTGATTATTTCAATTAAACGCAACAGTGTCTATTGTTTTTTTAACGACATAAAAGGTGATGAAAGTGCGTATGATCGCAGCGTTGAGTGCGTTGTTGTTGCCTCTCATTTTGTCTCTGTGAATTTTTTGGAAAACATGGTTTCCTTGTGTGCGTATCAAAATAATGTTTTACCATTGTTTTGATTTAGCTCTGTATTATTGTTGTGGTTGGTAGCCTGTAGTTGTGGTTGTTGTTGTTGATCGTGTTTGTTCCTGCCAAAAGTGGCCTTCAATAAATGTATTGACCTTTTTTCAAAGGGGGTATGGAGAGGGGGGAACTTGGAAGTTTTCAGCGAAACTTCTGAATGATTTCTTTTCGGCAAAAAGGAAATAATCAAAAATTTTTATATAGTAATTGGCATATTTGATTATCTCTATGTATTTGTATTGGTTTCCTATTTACACTCAAAAAAAAACTATTGACAGTTTACAGAACCAAAAAAAAAAAATTAAAATATGATAAAAACATAATTTCCCTTAAAGGGAAAATTTTATTTATCATCGAAATGTCAATATCAACCGAAAACGAAAATTTCCCTAAAATTTCCCAAAAGGGAAATTTTCAATTTTTCACGCTAAAAGCTTTAGTTTTGTTTAAAAAGCTCAAAAATTCAAAATTTTCTTAACGAACTGTGTTTCTTTTTTGGTTCTACAAGGTGTGGAGGGGGGTAAGTAAAAGTTTTCAGAGAACATTCTGAATGATTTCTTTTTGGGCAAAACAGGAAATAATCAACTATGTGCATATAGTAATTGGCAAAATTGATTATCTCCATTTATTTGCATTGTATTCTTGGTTACACTCAGAAAAAAATATTGCCATTTTACAAAACCAAAAAAATGGCAAAAATCAGTGATTCGAATTTGCACCCCAGTGTAATTCTGTCTATTTATAAAATAATGTTGCACCGTAGTGTATTTTTGTCGATTTAAAAAATAATGTTTATTTTATGAATTATGCTTTATTGATAAAAAATTTAAATAGTTATTTTTTATATTTTTTAAATTATTTTATTTTTAAATTATTTTTTAATTTATTGTATTTTTTATTAAGTTAATGATTTATTTTGTTCCAATTTAATGTATTTTATTTTTTGTTTTTAATTTATTTTCTACTTATTTTTGGTTTATTTTCTTGTTATATTTTTTATTTTTCTTAAAATACATTTAATATTAAAATATTTTTTATAGAAGTAATTTTTCCACCTATTTATTCCTGGGCCATAATTTTGCACACCAGTGTAATTTTGTCTATTTATAAAATAATGTTGCACCCTAGTGTAGTTTTGTCGCTTTTAAAAAATAAAGTTTATTTTATGAATTATTTTTTTATTGATAAAAAATGTAAATGTAAATTTTTATTTTTATTATTTTTTAATTCATTTTATTTTATTTATTTTGTCCTATTTTTAATTTCCTTAAAATAAATTTAATATTAAAATAATTTTATACCTATAAGTTTTTAAATTTTTAATTCAATGAAATAAATTTGTAAATAAAAAAATATTGTATATATAATTTATCTCCACCTTTTTTCTATTCCTGGGCCATAATTTTGCAACCCAGTGTAATTATTTTCAATTTAATAACAAATATTTTTTATCACTTACCTTGCAACCTTCACACGAATGAACGCCATAATGAAAGCCGGAGGCCTTATCACCGCAAACACGGCACAAAACTGTGGTGCCATCAAATTCTGTAAGCAAACGAAAAACAAACAAAAATAAACAATATTAGAAATTTTTTCAACAAAAATATTCTAAATATTTAGAAAAAAATCCCGTTGAAAGATCATAAAAATCGCCCCCCCCCACCTCCCTGACTTTTACTTTCCGAACACGTAATACTTTCAATTTCTTCACGATATTGAAGGAAGACTACCCTCACATTTCTCTAAACAAAGCAGAAACAAAAACAAATTCATGGCGACCTTGCACGCACGCACAACGAAGAAAGTCTTAAAACATAAACAAGAAAGAAAGAAAGAATCTCCACACACACAACATTAACATGCATGACTTGTAGTGGCGAGGAGATTACATAACTTTCTCCCAAGGTAATTTCATTCATAAAAAAATACAAAACAAAGAAAACTCGTTTTTCTACACACGAAGAAAGTCCAAAGCATAATTCGAAAGAAAGAAAGAAATGTTTGTTTTTTTTTTCAATAAAGGAAATACCCACACAAAGAAAAACAAAACATAAAATTAAGTAACGATCATGAAAACTGGTTGAGACAAGTTCTGTTTGTCTGAGAGATAGAGAGAGAGAGTTCTGGGTTCAGTTAAGATCTTTCGGAGAAAGACTTTCTCCTCGCAGTGTAAACAAACTTCTTTCTCTTTTTTCTCTGCTCACAGTTCTAATTTTAGATCTGTATTTGTGGTTATGGCATGTGTTTGTGTGGCACATTCAAGAGCAAAACAAAGAAAGAAAGAAAGTTGTTGTTGGATGTTTGAACTTGAAATTTCTTCTTTTAAATAATTATGTTAATAATAATAAAAAACGCCGCCGCTGCCGGCATAAATAATCCAAAATATCTAGGTTTATGTGTTATCACCAACCACAACGCAGAGATTGGATGGCCTTCAAAAACTACGCCAAAGAAATTGGTGGGAGATAAAGAATTATTGCTGGTGGTGGAGATTAAGGGAGAAAGTTCTAGAGATTTATGGAGCGAGAGGCAGATAAAATGAAAATGCATTCAAGGAATTCCGCAACGGCATTCTACGGCTATATGGGGTAAATGAAGATTTTTTGGGTATAAAAGGAACGTTAGGCATAAAGAAGAAAGTTTTTTTTCAAGGAAAAGTTTCAAATTGAGGCACTTACTTAATAATCTACTGGATAGTAGACGACCATAGAGGTAATCTACTCGAGAGTAGACGACCCTAGAGGTAATCTACTCAATAGTAGAGGTCCCTAGAGGTCGTCTACTCGATAGTAGACGACCCATAGGGCCATCTAAGCTACTTTGGAGGTCCCTAGAGGTCATCTACACGATAGTAGAGGCCCACAGAGGTCATATACACGATAGTAGACGCCCCTAGAGACCATTTATTCTACATAAGAGGTCCCTAGATGTCATATACTTTACATTAAAGGTCATCAACTCTACATTAGAGGTCTCTACATGTCATCTATTCAATAGTGGACGACCTTAGAGGTCATCTACTCGATAGTAGAGGTCTCTAGAGGCCATCTACTCTACAGTAGAAGTCCCTAGAGGTCATTTACTTTACAGTAGAGGTCTCTAGAGGTCATCTACTCTACATTAGAAGTCGCTAGAGGTTATCTACTCTACAGTAGATATCCCTATAGGTCATCTACTTTATAGTAGAGGTCCCTAGAGGCCATTTACTCGGCAGTAGACGATCCTAGAGATAATTTACTCTAGAATAGATGTCCCTAGAGGTCATCTACTCTACAGTAGAGGTCCCCAGAGGTCATCTACTCTATAGTAGAGGTCGCTAGAGATCATCTACTCTATAGTAGAGGTCTCTGGGGTCATCTACTCTACAGTAGAAGTCCCTAGAGGTCATTTACTTTACAGTAGAGGTCTCTAGAGGTCATCTACTCTACATTAGAGGTCGCTAGAGGTCATCTACTCTACAGTAGAGGTCCCTAGAGGACATCTACTCTATAGCAGAGGTCTCTAGAGGTCATCTACTCTACAGTAGAGGTCCCTAGAGGCCATTTACTCGGCAGTAGACGACCCTAGAGATAATTTACTCTACAGTAGAGGTCCCTAGAGGCCATTTACTCGGCAGTAGACGACCCTAGAGATAATTTACTCCACAGTAGAAGTCCCTAGAGGTCATCTACTCTATAGTAGAGGTCTCTAGAGGTCATCTACTCTACAGTAGAGGTCCCTAGAGGCCATTTACTCGGCAGTAGACGACCTTAGAGATAATTTACTCTAGAGTAGATGTCCCTAGAGGTCATTTACTTTGCAGTAGAGGTCCCCAGAGGTCATCTACTCTACAGTAGAGGTCGCTAGAGATCATCTACACTACAGTAGAGGTCCCTAGAGGTTATCTACTCTACAGTAGAGGTCGCTAGTGATCATCTACTCTACAGTAGAGGTCCCTAGAGGTCATCTACTCTACAGCAGAGGTCCCTAGAGGCCATCTACTCTATAGTAGAGGTCTCTAAAGGTCATCTACTCTACAGTAGAAGTCCCTAGAGGTCATTTACTTTACAGTACAGGTCTCTAGAGGTCATCTACTCTACATTTGAGGTCGCTAGAGGTCATCTACTCTACAGTAGAGATCCCTAGAGGTCGTCTACTATATAGTAGAGGTCTCTAGAAGTCATCTACTCTACAGTAGAGGTCCCTAGAGGCCATTTACTCGGCAGTAAACGACCCTAGAGATAATTTACTCCACAGTAGAAGTCCCTAGATGTCATCTACTCTATAGTAGAGGTCTCTAGAGGTCATCTACTCTACAGTAGAGGCCCCTAGAGGCCATTTACTCGGCAGTAGACGACCCTAGAGACAATTTACTTTAGAGTAGATGTCCCTAGAGGTCATTTACTTTACATTAGAGGTCCCCAGAGGTCATCTACTCTACAGTAGAGGTCGCTAGAGATCATCTAGTCTACAGTAGAGGTCCCTAGAGTTCATCTACTCTATAGTAGAGGTCTCTAGAGGTCATCTAGTCTACAGTAGAGGTCCCTAGAGGTCATCTACCCGGCAGTAGACGACCCTAGAGATAATTTACTCTAGAGTAGAGGTCGCCAGAGGTCGTCTACTCTACAGTAGAGGTCCCTATAAGTTATTTACTCTACAGTAGAGGTCCCTAGAGGTCATCTACTCTACAGTAGAGGTCTCTAGATGTCATCTACTCTACAGTAGAAGTCCCTAGAGGTCATTTACTTTACAGTAGAGGTCTCTAGAGGTCATCTACTCTACATTATAGGTCGCTAGAGGTCATCTACTCTACGGTAGAGATCCCTAGAGGACATCTACTCGATAGTAGACGACACTAGAGGTCATCTAGTGTACAGTAGAGGTCTCTAGAGGTCATATACTCGCCATTTGACGACCCTAGGATCCATATACCCGAAGTAGACGACCGTAGAGATCATCTACTCTAGAGTAGAGGTCCCTAGAGGTCATCTATTCGATAGTAGAGGTCCACAGAGATCATTTACATGATAGTAGACGCCCCTAAAAGCCATCTACTCTACATAAGAGGTCCCTAGAGGTCATATACTGTACATTGGGGGTCATCCACTCTACACTAGAGGTCCATAGAGGTCATCTACTCAAAACTGGACAATCTTATAGGTCATCTACTCAACAGTAGAGGTCCCTATAGGTCATTTACTCTACATTAGAGGTCCCTAAAGGTCAAATATTCTACAACAGAGGTCTGTAGAGGTCATCTACTCTACGGTAGAGGTCGCTAGAGGTCAAATATTCTACAATAGAGGTCATCTACTCGATAGTAGACGAACCTAGTAGTTATTTACTCGATAGTAAACGAGGTCCCTAGAGGTCATCTACTCGATAGTAGATGTTCGTAGAGGTCATCTACTCAAAACTGGACAAACTTATAAGCCATCTACTCTACAGTAGAGGTCTCTAGAGGCTATCAACTCGGCAGTAGACGACTCTAGAGGCCATCTACTCTACAGTAGAGGCCCCTAGAGTTCATCTTCTCGATAGTAGACGCCTCTGTAGGCCATCTACACTACAGTAGATGTTCCTAGAAGCCTTCTACTGGGCAGTAGACGTTCCTAGAGGCCATTTACTCGGCAGTTGACTTCCCTAGAGGTCATATTCTTTGCAGTAGACGACACTGGAAGATATATACTTTACAGTAGACTACCCTAGAGGCCTTATACTATACAGTAGACGACCCTAAATGTCATCTACTCTACAATAGACCAACCTATAGGCCATTTACTCTACAATTGACAACCCTAGAGGCCACCTATTCTACAATAGGCCCCAAAAGGCCATCTAGTCTGAATCTTCACTTCCCATAGAAGATTTTTAGAAGGTATTTTTCTTCTAAGAAGTGACCGTTTGAAACTCTTCTTCCCATAGAAGTTCTTAGTAAGCCTTCAGCCATGAAGACTTCCATCTGTTAATTAACTTCTCTTCCCTTTGCTCTATTCCCTCTTTCACACTGAATTTCGCATGAAATTGAAACGAAAAAAAAACAAAATTACAAGTTCAATGACGGTCTTGAATGGCGCGCGTGCAGTTCATTGACATTTTACATTTTGAAATCTGTTTTTTGTTTTGTTTTTGTATTTTGAGATCATTGCACTTTTTTCACAATTACCCTCGCTGCAACAGGCAAGAAGACTATCATTAATACCAGCATGGTTTGGTTGGTTGTTGGCTGTTGCCATCCATCCATAGCTCTCAGGCAACCAATACTCACACACCCCATGGCATTACAGTGTGATCAGACTTGGATCAGACTCTTTTGCTAAATTGAAAAGAAAAAAACAGCAAACAATGTATGTAGCTCCAGGTTACATGCAGTGGGAACTGCATGGGCAGAAATAGTGGAAGCACGCACACAATAGTACAACATTGTTGTGAAATAAAAACAAGTATTTTGGCGGAGAGGGAGATCATTACAAAAAAGATTTTTTTATTCCACACTGTGGGGATGACGATGCCTGTCGATTTCAAGAGTTTGATGTGGAGTGTTAAAGTTGTGGCAGATACAAAATAAAACATGTTCATGAGGACGTTGGTGCCGATACCGATGATGATGATGGCATGCAGTCTTTATGTTGTTAACTTTGTTTTGTAGCCGGCACTCAAAAACCCCAAAACGATTTGCTGCTGCAATATTTTTCAGTGTCAATGTGAACGCCACAAAACACATTGCCTTGTTTTTTAATTTTGTTGTTGTTGTTGCTGCGGTTGCAAAAAATATTGCAATATGCCTTTGAGCCACAGCAAATGCGCCTGATATGTAACGCTGGCGTCAGGCACTCTGCTGCATTTGCGTTCATTGCACTTGCCAGCCAGCCAGCCTACTTGCTGCTGCCCTGTCCACCGCCTGTGCCTATTTATGGCGGTTGTAGTAAATTTTGTGCGTATATTTGGTTCGGTTTTTGCTGTGCTGTCTTTTCTTTAGCAACAAATTTTTATTCATTCAATAAAAAAATTGTTTATAGTTAATGGTTTTTTTGCATACATAATTTGTTGTTGTTGTAATACCCGCCAATGAAAAGTGAAATTGCTTTTCTTTTTGGTGCAACAGCAAAAAAAAATCACTGCCATCACCAATCGAGTCGGTGGTGGTGGTATTGCTGATTATGACGTTTGCTGCTTTGCTGCTTGGTGGTAATGATGATATTGAAAAGTGAAATTTATTGATTGAGTGCCAAAAAAACAAAATTGGAAAAAAAAGAAAAATTTTAGGTAATTTTTATGAAAAAAAACTTTTTTTGTTGAAATTTGCATACAATGGGAGATTAAGAAAACTGTTTAAGGGGCAATGAAAAACGATTTGAATAGAATAAATGCAACATGGTTTTCTTTCACATCGAAGGACCAGTTAATGGGAAAATTAAATTTGGTCCTTCGAAGTTTAGAAAAAAAACTGTTTTTGTTTGGAAATTTCTCGAAGTAAAAATTAAAATTTTTAACGAAATGTAACATTCTTATCAATTAGTACTTCAATTTAATCATTTTTCCTGTGTCGAAAGTCTGGCATGATCATTCTTGCAAATTGGTCTTTTGATATAATTAATGGTTCTCTCCTTCATTCCTGTTAATTGGTCCTTCGATATAAACTTTTTTCTGTGTTGAAAATCTAGTAGTGTAAATTCCATTTTCTGTCATGACAATTCCCCCAATTGGTGGTCCTTCGTTCATACTTTGCTTTCTGATTCATTATTGTCAATTGGTCCTTCGACCTAACATTGTAAAGCTGTAGAAAATCTAGTTGTTGTGCAAATTCCATTATTAAATATTTTGTTTTCTTTTTCCATTCTTTCTGTTTCAGTTTTTTCCAATTGGTCCTTCGACCTAACCTGTCGAAAGTCTAGTTGTTGTGCAAATTCCATTATATGACATGATCAGTTTTGTCAATTGTTTTCTATTCCATTCTTTAATTTTTTTTCCAATTGGTCCTTCGACCTAACCTTTTCCGGCATCTTTTTGTATTTTTACCCCAGTGATTTCTAGCACGTACTCCAATCTCAAACCAGAACATAATTTTTGTTGTTATTTGAATGACCGTGAATTATTTGCTGCTATCTGTTATAATAGTTTGTTAGCGATAATTTCCTCCTCACCAAAAAGCGAATTTCGTTCTCACAAGATTAGATATGATTTGTCGAAAAAACACGGCATACGACGTACGACCTTCAATGTTTCATTCACATTTTCTATGCGACTTACGCACTTATTACGCTTATCTCTCGGCAACAGCAATTTCGACGCACAACCCTTTTTTTCCATTTCAAAGAAACGAAAAATTTATTTGTGGTAGCGCAAATAACAATAAAAATAATTAATGAATTTACCAAAAACAAAATCTAGCTGCCTGGTTATTACTCACCCAGAGTAGAGTGTGGTGGAATATTTTTATTTGACATTGAAAGCAAAAATAAACTCATTTAGGCCTTTAAACTATACAAAAAAATGTTTTTTTTTTTTGTTTTGTTAAATTCAGCCAAAAAGCCAGCCAAGCAAATTTTGTGCAAAACGCGGAAACAATGTTGATATGTAAATTAGTTATACTAGACTCGGACAGGTTTTGGCGCTTAAATGTTTTTTATTTTGTCTTATTCGCTTTGAAATAAAATTAAATTGAAACAAAAACAACAAATTAACATAAAAGTTCAAAAACCTATGTAAGGTCGATCGGTCGGTTGGTTGTGATCGTGACCGGTTGCCGTCTTTGCTTGCGATTTTGTTTTTTCAATTTTTGATTAATAAGTGTATAAAACAATCACAAAAACAGCTGTTATATATATTTTGTTTAAAAAAAAATTCATTGCATTATCTCAAAAGGTAAATAAACTTTTGAGCAGGCCACCATACCAGCCCCTTAACAAAATATTTTACAAAAAAATGATAAACGGTGCATCATCATCAACCATCATAGCCATCAAAAGGTGAATGAATTGTTCAGGTTAAAGGCCTTCAGTTAACAAAATATAAACAAAACATTGGCATTTGCATTCTTCAAAAAAAAAAAAAAAAACAATATTATGCAATTTTTGATTATTTTGATTTTCGATACAATGAACTTCATCGAGGGTGGAAAGTTGAATGAATTTTGCTGTGCGTTGTTATGATTGCATTCATTTCCGAAATATATACGATGATATCAATAAATTGCAATGAGAAGGTCAATTACATTTCGCCTGGCATAGGAAGGAAGTCATCGTCATAATTTCGTATATCAACATTGATGTTCACAGGTCAATGGCTTTATTTTGGTTAAGGGTCAATGGCTTTGTTTTGGTTATGAATTATGGCAAGAAAAAATGTTTTTCACAATATGTTCAATAATATTTTTAAATTATTATTTAAATATATTTTTTTAATTTTTATAAAAAATATAAATTGTATTTCTACATTAACGTTAGGAAAATTAAACAATATTTCAATTGTCCCGAAGAAACTAATTTCCACATTTTTATCACATTCTGAGGATTTTTTTTTTCTAAAAATATTTTCCTATGTCGTGGAACGAAAAAAGCGAAATAATTAAAAGGTCCTTCGAGCTTAAACAAAAATACGAAATATTTTTATTTGACTAGATTTTTTTGTAAAATAACATATAATTTAAAATATTTTTTTACATATTCGATTTTCACAACGAAGGACCAATTATTGGAAAAATTACATTTGGACCTTCGACGTTTAGAAAAACGTACGTGTTCGGAAATTTCTCAAAAAAAAAAATTGGTTATTTTGAAAATTTATTTTAGCATCATTTATCATCGCTCTTATCATCATTTGTAGAAGCAAATAAGAGAAAAGGCTTCAATTTGGTCCTTCGAGCTTAATAAAATATACGATATAGAGTCATTCAAGTATTTATGATGCGAGAAACACATTTTTTTCTCATATCGAAGGACCAGTTAATGGGAAATTTGACTAAAAACTTCTCGAAATATTAATTGCAATTTTTTGGGAGATTTATCATGATATTTGGTCCTTCGAGCTTAATAAAATATATGATATAGAGTTATCAGTGTATTTGTGATGCGAGAAACACACTTTTTTCTCATATCGAGGGACCACTTAATGGGAAATTTGACTAAAAAAAATCTCGAAATATAAATTAAATTTTTTGGGAGATTTATCATGATATATTAATGACTTTTCGAATGCCCAAATAAAATAAAAAGCTTAAATTTGGTCCTTCGAGCTCAATGAAATATTAATATGTTTTTATTTTTTTTGAAAATTTTGCGAAAAATTTTTTTTTAGTTATTTTAAAGTTTATTTTAACATCGAGCAAAGAAGCCATTAAGAGAAAAGGCTTCAATTTGGTCCTTCGAGCTTAATAAAATATACGATATAGAGTTATTAAAGTATTGATGATGCGAGAAAGACACTTTTTTCTCATATCGAAGGACCACTTAATGGGAAAATTTGACTAAAAACTTCTCGAAATATAAACTGCATTTTTTTGGGAGATTTATGATGATATATTAATCACTTTTTGAAGGCCCAAATACAAGAAAAACCTTAAATTTGGTCCTTCGAGCTCAATGAAATATTAAAATGTTTTTTTGGACTGGATATCTTATCCTTACATTTTTTTTTTTTTGGAAATTTTGCGAAAAAAATTTTAGTTATTTTTTAAAATTTATTTTAGCATCAATCAAAGAAGCAAGTAAGAGAAAAGGCTACAATTTGGTCCTTCGAGCTTAATTAAATATACGATATAGAGTTATTAAAGTATTTATGATGCGAGAAAGACACTTTTTTCTCATATCGAAGGACCACTTAATGGGAAATTTGACTAAAAACTTCTTGAAATACAAATTGCATTTTTGGGAGATTTATCATGACATATCATAAACTTGTAGAAGTCCCAATGAAAATTTATATCTGGTCCTTCGAGTTCAATGAAAAATTTAAATGATATATGACTGACCCAATTTTTTTTTGAACTTTCGTCATTGCCCAAGATCGATTGAATAAAAGTAAAACCATCAATTTGGTCCTTCGAGCATAATAAAAAATACGAAAAGCTGTTACAAGACTGGAAATTTCATAAATTATTTTTTACAAAATATTTAAAAAGCGGCGAGCACAATTTTTTTCATATCGAAGGACCAAATAATGGAATTATTACATTTGGTCCATCCAAAGAAACCCATTTTTTTTTTTGAAAATTTCTTGAAATATTTTCATTGCACAAAATCGATTGAATAAAAGAAAAAACCATTAATTTGGTCCTTCGAGCATAATAAAAATTACGAAAATCTGTTATAAGACTGGAAATTTCATAAATTATTTTTGACAAAATATTTAAAAGCGGCAAGCCCATTTTTTTCCATATTGAAGGACCAATTAATGGAATTATTACATTTGGTCTTTCGACGTTTAAAAAGAAAATCTGGATTTTTTGGAAATTTCTTGAAATTGTAGTTCGATTTTTTTAAGAAATTTGACTTGGCGTATCATTAAAAGAAAAGGCTTCAAATTTGGTCCTTCGAGTTCAATGAAAAATTGAAATGATATATGACTGGATATTTTAGCCCAATATTTTTTTGGAAATTTTGTCATTGCCCAAGATCGATTGAATAAAATAAAAACCATAAATTTGGTCCTTCGAGCTAAATAAAAATTACGAAAATCTGTTATAAGACTGGAAATTTCATAAATTATTTTTGACAAAATATTTTAAAAGCGGCAAGCCCATTTTTTTTTTTCAATATTGAAGGACCAAGTAACGGAATTATTACATTTGGTCCTTCGACGCTTAAAAAGAAAACCTGGATTTCGTTACAAATTTTTTGAAATAGTGGTTCGGCTTTCTTTATGAAATTTGCCTTGGCGTATCATTAACTTGTCAATAGGCCAAATGGAAGAAAAGACTTCAAATTTGGTCCTTCGAGTTCAATGAAAAATTGGAATGATATATGACTGGAAATTTTAGCCCCATATTTTTTTTTTTGAACTTTTGTCATTGCCCAGGATTGATTGAATAAAATAACAACCATAAATTTGGTCCTTCGAGCATAATAAAAATTACGAAAAGCTGTTATAAGACTGGAAATATCATAAAATTTTTTTACAAAATATTTAAAAATAGGCGAGCACAATTTTTTCATATCGAAGGACCAATTAATGGTATTATTACATTTGGTACATCGAAGTTTAAAAAGAAAACCTCATTTTTTTTTTTTTTTTGGAAATTTCTTAAAATATTATTTCGATTTTTTTAAGAAATTTGCCTTAGCGTATCAATAGTCCAAATAAAAGAAAAGGCTTCAAATTTGGTCCTTCGAGTTCAATGAAAAATTGAAATGATATATGACTTGGTATTTTAGCCCAATTTTTTTTTTTTTTTTTTTGAAATTTTATCATTTCCCAAAATCGATTGAATAAAAGAAAAAACCATAAATTTGGTCCTTCGAGCATAACAAGAAATACAAAAAACTGTTATAAGACTGGAAATTTCATAAATTATTTTTGAGAAAATATTTAAAAAGAGGCGAGCACAAATTCTTCCAAAATAAATAAGAGCAAAAGCAATTAATGGAAAAAATATATTTGGTCCTTCGAAGCTTAGACAATAAACAGATATGGAAAAATTACATTTGATCTTTCGACGCTTAGAAAATAAACCGAAATTTATTTATGGCATATCATCTATCAACTTGTCAAGGGGACAAATAAAAGAAAGAAAAAATTTGGTCCTTCGATATTAAGAAAAAATTCAAATATTGTTGTGCTTTTTTATTTGACGGAAAAAATCTTTAATATTCACATATCATTGAAAGGAACCCATTTTCATTATATCGAAGAACCAATTAAAAGGAAAATTACATTTGTTCTTCCACGTTTAGAAAAAAGACCTTATATTTGATTGGAAATTTTGAAATATTAACTCAATGTTTGTTTAGGAAATTTATTTTGGCATATGGTATATTTCTTGAGATAAAGATTAAATTTGGTCCTTCGAGCTCAATAAAAAAAATCGATATATTGTTGAAGTTTTCTTTTTATTTGACTCAAAATGTTCTTAAATTATTTGTTACAAAAGATTACTCTATTATATTGAAGTAAAAAATTGCTTTGGTCCTTTTGAACTTTCCAAAATATTTTCTTGCCTAAATTCTTGAAATATTAACTAAAATATAAATATATAATGAAGCTGGGGCTATAAAAAATTAAATTTGGTCCTTCGAGCTTTAAAAAAATCATTATTTTTGAAAATCTCGGGTTGGTTTTATTGTTTGTAGGGTCTAAAATCATTTTTACGATAAGGCACATTTTTGAAGCTGAGGGTATAAAAAGAAAAAATTGAATTTGGTCCTTCGATCTTAAAATGTTCAGTTTAGGTTGAAGTATCTTACTAAATCAGCTGCAAATTGTCTGATAGTGATTTCATCTTAACATCGGTGGGATCTAAAAGCATCACAATAATGATGAGACACATTTTGGAGGCTGGGGCCACAAAGGAAACATTTAATTTGGTCCTTCGAGCTTAAAAATATGCTGTTTAAGTGAAAGTTTCTGACTAAATTCACTCCACATTGTCTAAAGGAGATTCACTCTTATCATCAGTAAATTCTGAAATCATCGCAATAATAATGAGGAGCAGTTTAGAGGCTTAGAAGAATTAAATGGGGTCCTTCTACCTTTAATAAATGCAATATTTTGCGAATTCTTTTTTAAAATGCAAGTATCTTATTATAAAATATTCCGCTCTGCTTATATGTCAGACTATGTTTTTCCAGCACTTCAGTCTTTCCCTCTTATTTTGTTAGACATTCATCCCCAAATCTATTAATTTCGAATTTATTTGGCATATCGAAGGACCAAAAATCAAGATTATGCATGTGTTTTCACAGTTCTTAGATCTTTGAATTTTTATTTCCATGTCGAAGGACCAAAAAGCACTATTGTAAATAAATTTTAGTATGTAAAAGCATTTGCATTATAAGGGCCAGTGATGTCCATTACATGCCTGGACATTGTTTGTTGAAATTTCTACTGTCCTTATCTACGAACGAGATTCCTACTGTCCCTACCTACTATGTAGCCAAACCTCACTTTAAAAGAAAAATAATGCTGTGACTCAATAACGTTGGAAATAAATTTTAGTATGCAAAAGCATTTGCATTCGAAGGGCCAAATTTGTCCATTACGTGCCTGGATTTTGCATAATTTTTTTTTTTCTGAAATTCCTACTGTCCCTATCTACTATCTGAGGGAATCAACAAAATTGAAGTAATAAACTGGGAAAAAGTGCATTTTCAGCTGGTATTGTAAATTCATACAACTATATCCAAATTTAGTTGTTTTGAAATAGTTTGGGAAAACAAAGGCAATGTTCCATACTTCTGAGATCCCTAGATTATTATTTCAATGCTCTTCCTTACTCGAAGGACCAACAATTTTATTTTATAATTTGGTAAATGTGTGTGTTTGAAATTTAATTATACTAAATTTTCATATTCCCACTTTTTGCCACTAAAATCCATCGTTTTCTGTTTTCTGCTAATTTTAAATAAAGTTCCTTATCATTTTGCCTAGCTGCATATTATTTAATTTTGCATGTGCCTTAGATAACATTTAATGTTATTTGCTGCATTTTGGAACTGAAAACCCTGCTGTCTCTCTCTCTCCCTCCCAATATTTGGCAACCAATTTGCTTATCACTTGACAAAAAATACTTCATTTTATTCTGTTGTTTACCAAAGAAATTTTTTAAATAAAATGGACAAGATTTTTCTGGTTTGTGATAAGGAAGAGAGGCAAAGAGAGAAAATATTCCACACATTTGAAAGCATTTGTTGCGGCGTTTTGTTATTATTATTATTGCTGTCTCGGAAGTGAACTTGAAATTATTTTTAGATAGAAAAAACATTTATAAAAATAAATAAATGAGTGTGTGGCAAAATAACGTAATAAATTATGACGTCAAGTGATCTTAAAAAAGAAACATATATTCGGTTTTATGGTTAAAGGGGCAGAGAATGTGATTTATTTGTCAACCATTTTTAAATAGTTTTAATATTTCGAATATCCAAATTTAGTTTTTTTGAAATTAGTGTGGGAAAACAAAGGCAATCGAAGGACCACAAAATGTGTGTTTCACACGCAGGCATTGCGAACGAGATTCTTACTGTCCCTACCTACTATGTAGCAAAGAGAAGAATATGCTGTGAATTAACGGCGTTGTAAATAAATTTTAGTATGCAAAAGCATTTGCATTATAAGGGCCAGTGATGTTCATTACATGCCTGGATTTTGCAAAAAATTGTTTGTTGAAATTCATACGAGATTCCTACTGTCCCTACCTACTGTGTAGCAAAACCTCACTTTTAAAGAGTAGATGACGCTGTGACGCTCAACAGCGTTGTACATTAATTTTAGTATACAAAAGCATATGCATTCGAAGGGCCAAAGTTGTCCATTACATGCCTGGATTTTGCATAATTTGTTTGCTGAAATTCCTACTGTCCCTATCTACTATCTGAGGGAGTCAACAAAATTGAAGTAATAAACTGGGAAAAAGTGCATTTTTAGCTGGTATTGTAAATTCATACAACTATATCCAAATTTAGTTTTTCTTTGAAATAGTTTGGGAAAACAAAGCAATTTATATTTGAATTTCAACTCGAAGGACCAAAAATAACATTTTTCAACAATATTTTTTTTGGAATTTTTGTATGAAAATAAAATAAAATTTTGTTATGAAAAACAAAATATTTAAAAAAAAAAAATAAAAAACATTCACTGAAAACAATTAAAATGTAAACACCAGAAATTCAAGTCAACTCGAAGGACCAAAAATTCGCATAAGTTAAATTTAGCTACAATTTCTTTTTGATTGTTAAAAAAAAAAACAAAATATTTTTTTTTCGTATTTAAACTATAAATAGAGCTTAATTTTGATTATTTTTATATCGAAGGACCATTTTTTAAATCTCCTAAATATATGTAGATTGTATTATAAAATTACTTTACTGATATTTTCAAAAAGTAATGCTTATGACCGAAATCAAAAAACTTTTAGATAGCTCGAAGGACCAAAAATAACATTTTCCAACAATATTTTGTTTAAATTTGTATAAGAAAATAAATTGATAGCTCGAAGGACTAAAAAAAATATTTAATAATGATTTTATTTTAAAAGTAAAATTATTGAGTTTTAATAAAACCATGACAATTTTAATTAACTCGAAGGACCAAAAAAGTGTATTTATTTCATTTTCATTCAATTTGACTCTTTTAATTGTTTCTTGCTCAATGAAAGTGAAATTTTATTTTGCATTCATGTTTTCACTTTCATATAAAAACCGCCGCCACCCACATAAAAAATGAAAGCTCTCTAAGTCAATATCCATTAAAATTATTGGCATTGATTCAATTTCATTCAATACAAATGGAAACACTTAATGGCATTTAGTCATTGATGAGCAAGTTAGGGCAATGCAATAATGTTATTGAACTTGTTGTAATGGCAAAAAGTTTTTAAACAGTTATTCCAATTTGTTTCAGCTTTACCTTTAAATAAGAATGAGTTTTTTGAACTGTGGAACATGCTGAAACAGATAACCAGAAAACCAGTTACTCTCAACAATGAACTGCAATGAACTTTTTTTGAATTTCAAGTGAAACCCCAAAACAATGCGGAATTACTTCTGGTGAATCAAACAGAAAAATAAAAGTCATGCTTGTTTTAGGTGGGTTGTGACCTTGATTTTTTTAAAAAACTTTTTTCCATATGTGGTTTAGCTAGGCCTACCTCACCATTTATCTTTATGAATCTCCCCATATGATCTCATAATTTTTGTTAGATACAAATATTAAATCATTAATCTATAAAATTGAGTTTATGTATTTCCGTTTTCTATACCGAAACTTGGTTAGTGTTTTTTCGTTACCTGTATAACCAGAAACCGGTATCATTTGGCATAAGTAGTGAGAAGTGTATTGACTTTATTCAGTGAGTGACAATGACGAACCAACATTCTTAACGCAACCAAAAATCAAATCAATGAACTTTTGGAGGTTGTTTCACCGCATGGCATATTCGTAGCGTATGGCTTTTGCTGACCCTTATGCCATGGACCTGACTGGTTTTTTTGTTGAATAATTCTATTGAATCATAATTTATTTAAGAGCAAACATAGATTCAATAGAGGAAATAAACTAAGACTTTTCGGTAGCTATTTGTTTGGTCCATAATTTTTGTTATTAATAACTTTTAATAGGGTGAATGAACGAAAGAAGGCATGCTAAAAAACTTTTTTTAAATAAAAATGAAGGTTAATGGTGAGATAATAGATAGAAATCGGTCAATCGATGAATGGAAATTTAAACTTCCTGTTTCATAGAATGTTAGTGTTACTCATGATATATGAGAAATTAATTGTTTGAGGTTAATTTTTGAAATGTGTGCTCGAAGGACCATACCAAAAAATTGTTTTATTCAAGTAATGCCTTTTATAGCTAAATTTTCTTTCACACCGAGGGACCAAATTTGCCATATTCTGGTCGAAGGACCAAATTCTTGATTAAAGAATGTGAATTTTGTCGACCTTTGGATTCAATTTAAATGAAAATCTAAGAACAAGTACAAATAAATGAAAGAATTCTTATCGGCGATATAAAATTATGGCTTTATTTGTTCGAAGGGTCAAGAAATTAATGGGTTTTCTGCATGCATGTCAATATTCCTACTGTCTCTATCTACTATCTGTCGGGAATACCCAGCCAAGGCAACAAAATAACTGGATATTAGATAACCAAAATAAAACTATGATATTCTTTGCTCGAAGAGCCAACAATTTTACGAAGGAAGTGTCAAATTGTGAGCTTGGCGGAATTAACGAGATTCCTACTGTCCCTATTTATTGATGTCAGTTTTGTCGACCTTAAGATTTAATTTTAATGAAAAATTAAGAACAAATAAAAATAAATGAAAGAATTCTTATGGGCAATTTAATTAAGGCTTTATTTGTTCGAAGGGAGTTTTCTGCATATATGCCAATATTCCTACTGTCCCCATCTACTATCTGTTGAAAAAAAACACAGCCAAGGCTACAAAATAACTGGATATTAGATAAACAATATAAATCGATGATATTTTTTGCTCGAAGAGCCAACAATTTCACGAAAGAAGTGTCAAATTTTGAGCTTAAGAAAATTAACGAGATTCATACTGTCCCTATATATTACATAGCGAAATAATTTGCGGAAAAGAAAGCTCGACGGATAATGGAATAATGTTTTTTTTTATTCTTTGCTCAAAGAAGCAACCTTTTGAATTTTTCACAGAAATTATGCTCTGTGAAGTGGAGCATATGAATGGATTGACGAGATTCCTACTGTGCCTATCTACTTTCTGGGACACAAAAATCGGGGTAATGGAACTGGCAAAACAAGCGGAGAAAAGAGAAGCTGTTGATCTCCCATTAACATTTGTTGGTATTATTCATAAACAAAAAAAGCAATGGACAAAGTTTTGTTTAAAAAATAATGAATTTGCTTGCCCGGGGAATCAATTTTACAAAACCCAATTGACGAATTCACCTATTCCCAAATGTTTAAAAGTCTGGATTATTCAAAAATTACTGTGAATTAAAAGGTTTTAATTGCCAACTTTGTTTGCTCGAAGGACCACAAAATGTGTGTTTCACATGCATGTATTGCGAACGAGATTCATACTGTCCCTACCTACTATGTAGCAAAACCTCACTTTCCAAGAGAAGAAGATGCTGTGACTCAACAGCGTTGTAAATTAATTTCAGTATGCAAAAGCACTTGCATTAGAAGGGTCAATGATGTCCATTACATGCCTGGATTTTGCATAAATTGTTTGCTGAAATTCCTACTGTCCCTACCTACTATGTAGCAAAACCTCACTTTCCAAGAGAAGATGCTGTGACTCAACCGCGTTGTAAATAAACTTTAGTATTCCAAAGTATTTTCTTTCGAAGGGCCAAAGTTGTCCAATACGTGCCTGGATTTTGCATAAATTGTTTGTTGAAATTACTATTGTCCTTATCTACGAACGAGATTCCTACTGTCCCTACCTACTATGTGGCAAAACCTCACCTTCCAAGAGAAGAAGATGCTGTGACTCAACAGCGTTGTAAATTATCTTTAGTATTCCAAAGTATTTGCATTCGAAGGGCCGAAATTGTCCATTACATGCCTGGATTTTGCATAAATTCTTTGCTGAAATTCCTACTGTCCTTATCTACGAACGAGATTCCTACTGTCCCTATCTACAATGTAGCAAAACCTCACTTTCAAAGGGAAGATGACGCTGTGACTCAACAACGTTGTAAATAAATTTTAGTATGCAAAAGCATTTGCATTAGAAGGCCCAATGATGTCCATTACATGCCTGGATTTTGCAAAAAAAAAAAATTGCTGAAATTCCTACTGTCCCTATCTACTATCTGAGGAAATCAACAAAAATTGAAGTAATAAACTGGGAAAAAGTGAATTTTCAGCTGGTACTGTAAATTCATACAACTATACAAAGCGAAGATGTACTCTCTCCCTTCCCTTGGATCCGATATAGGGATTCCAGAATATTTTGGAGTCGACCTAGAAGTTCTGCAACGAAACTCTGAGAGAAATATCCAGATTTTTTCTACGACGAATTCTCGAACAATTCTCTCTCTCTCTCTCTCTTGATGATAAAGAAAACTCAACACTTTCCATTTTAGTAGAGGAAACTTTGCGAAATTGTGTGGTGAAATTTCTCGCCACCCCCGAAGATTCTGTAGAATTTCCAGAACTTTCTTTGAACTTTAAGATCTTTTTTTTCGATTTTGATTTTATAACTAAATGGAAATCAAATACGACACTATATTGCTTCCATATTCCATTAAACCAGTAAATTGGATTATCCATCCTCCCTCTCTCTCTCTCGCATTCTTCCTCTTTGCTTTTTGGAGAAAGGAGACAATCCAATTGAATGCCTTATTGGAACTTACCAATATTTAGTTCGGGTTCTCCTTTCATCGAACTAGCCACAGTGGTATCCATAACGGGATAAGATTTTATATAATCCGGGGTTTGTGGCCGAGAATCGGCGGCCATAATCATAACCGATGATGGCTGGTGGCCACCACCACCATGATGCTGGGATTGATGAAGATTATGCGATTGTTGGTGGTGCTGCTGATGATGATAAATGGAATTGTTGTGGTGGGTGGAGGGTGGTGCATGCTGCTGTTGCAGGTTAATGACCCCTGCAGCATTTGAGGGTGGTTGTGGGTGATAGCTGTTGGCATTGAAACTATCATATGGACTCATGTGATGGTTTAACAGTTGTGAATTACTGCTTGATTCCGTGGTGGAAACAATGTTGTTGTTATTGTTGTTGTGATGATGGTTGTTGTAATTCGAGGAGTTGTGTAAATGCTCCTGATGCTGTTGTTGTTGTTGCAAAACATGGGATAATATTAAGGAATTGTTGGGGGAATTTTGTTGTTGTTTGTGGGGATTATTGTAAATCACTGAATGGTTAATGGAGGAAGAGGAGGAGGAGGACAAGGGACAGGGTGGGGAGGGGGAGGTTTTGATGTGGGATGATGACGACGATGCTGTCATTAGATTATGCTGGCCAGCACCTGTGGGCACAGTATCCATGTCTGTGACAGGTGCGGATGCTGCTGCTGCTAATATTCCTCTGTTGTAATTTAATGGACCCTCCGATTGTGAGGGTGTGTTGTTATTTAGTTCTTGCTTCATATTATGGGGATAGGCAACACAGTTTTGTTGTTGCTGTTGCTGTTGTTCACAGTCTTCTGCACGATTTGTTAAAAGTTTGGTATTTTGATAGTAAGCCGATACACTGGTATTTGGCGGTAATTTTAAGGCATTCTCCAAATGAGATCGACCCATTATAACATGCGGTCCTGGTGTTGTGGATGAGGCAGCTGAGGCCTCCACTATATGCGCCACCGTGGCGGCGTTATTTGTTTGTGGTGTTTGTGACGATTGTTGGGACATGTGACAAATCACCGAAATTTTTGCACTTGTTGAGGGGGCTTCGGCACCCAAAACGACACTACTACTTGTGGAATGACAGTCCGAACTGTCGGCGGACATAACCATTTTCATGTTTTATTGTATCAAATTTGCACAAATATTTTTTATTTTTAAAGGGATTTTTGTGATTTTTATTTTCACTTTTTGGGATTAAAAATTTGTTTTCACAATTTCAAAGACATTTTCAAGGGGTTTTTGGGCTTATTTTTCAATTTCATAATTTTTATTTTCTTTAATTCTTTTTTTTTTGCACTGCCCTTTTATTTTTTTCTTTTTAATCTTTATTTTCTCAACGGAAATCTTTTCACTTTTAAGTATTTTGTTGGCATTTGCTTTTTTTCTCTCTTATATTTGTTGTTGTTTTTAATTTTGCATTGACTTTTTTGCTTGAGTGTATTTTATATTTTATTTATAACATCACATTACGCACGACGACATATCCGTATACCGTAAAAAACGATCTGCACGTTGCGAAGCGCCGCTTGTCAATGAAAGGAAAATCTACGTTTACGTTGGATCTTGTTCGTTTTCGATGGTTTTTGCTGGATGAAACAACAACATACACACACAGCAATCCCACAGACATCAAATACGACAGTGAACGCGCCACTCACTCACCAACTTCGTTCGTTCCACGATGTGATATTTCGTTCAGCAAAGGAAAAAAACCCTTGTGTTATGATTATTTTCCCCCCATTGAGAGTGAGATACACACACCACACAGAGATAGAGCGGGAGAGAGACCTTAGCCTGTTGAACTCACGTGCTCTTGAAAATTTTATGTGTTCCTCATTTATGTGTAGTTGTTGTTGTTGCTGTCGATATCTTATTGTGTGTGGGGTAAGCAACAATTTTTGTTTGCCTGCCTGTTTCTGTTTGGTTGTGATGTATTACCACGAAACCCACAGATACTTCGTGCAGATACATCGTGCCTGTGTGTGTGTGAGTTTGTTTGGATACCATGTGTTGTTGCCTTGCCTTGTCTCCGTTGCTTAGTCATTGTCAATGTTATGTTTAACTATCAACATTGTTGTTGTGATCGCTGTTTTGTGGTGCTCTCGGTTTTGCCTTGTACTCTTGGTAATCTTCTCTGTGTGGAGCTGCTCACATGGTAATGTTTTGAATATTTCTTCCGTAGTGGTGGGGCCATTGTGCAGAGAGCCCAACAATGTTGTTATATTTTTCTTATTACTTAACATTATTATTGATTGTTGGGGAGTGTGAGAGCCAGCCAGCCATTCAGGGTTACAGAGTTGAGCTGTTCATTGCTCCGTAGATAAGGCCGTTTTTATTATTTTAATTGTAGTTATTGCTGTTATTGTGGTTCAAATAGTGAGTTAAAATTTTTTGAAAATGACAGAGAATTTTTTTTCAATCCCAGCATTGAAACACGTGTATCTTTATTTGGAGAAAAATACAAAATACAATTCCTCCCACAATTTTGTGTTAGGTCCCAAAGGTCCTCTCTCTGTCGTACTCTTTCTCTTGCTCTATTATTAGGTATTTGTGGTGGTGGTATTGTGTGGTGGTGCTGGCGTTTGATGCAAAAGATGCCTGCCTGTAACTTTCTCTATGTTGTCCTAGGTTGTTGCATTACAAAAACAAACACACTAATACACAACTTTCTCGAAAAAAACACACACACACAAAGTAAGTGAAATAGAATCTGTGTGTACTAACCGGCCTCCCTGTTTCTTTGACTACTGCAATTGTGTTTGGTATTTTCAGTTTCGCCACAATCTGTTCTCCATACAGCATCCACACCCCACCCCCACCTTTTACTAAAATAAAGCATTTCTTTTCTTGAAATTGTATATTAACCTTTATACAAAAAAAAAAAAAAAAAAAAAAACAGTTAACAAACTTAATAGTTGTAGGTTAATAAACTGCCACATTATTGCCCTTCAAAAAATTTATAAATTTTTACACACGGAGCTACCAACAATTTGTGTGTTTATCTCAAAAGGTAATGTGCATGGTTTTGTTGTTGTTATTGCTACCTATTTTTAATTATTATTACATTATGTTTTTTTGGCATTGCTGTTGTTGTTATTATTGCTGCTGTTGCTTATACATATTTGCACAGAGAGTTCATTGGTCCATCATCCAGCTCTGATATTAAGATGTATGATGAAGGTGTGTTGTAGTATGGAATAAATGTTGTTAATTTTTATTTAATGGAGTGTAATATGTATACTTTGTTGTTGTTATTCAAAACAACAGCCTCGATAAACCAGTCATTGACTTCCGACTACTGACTTATTTTATAGTTCAAAAAATGGTGTTAAAACTGTGCTGGCGCCTCCGCCGCCTATTCAGAATGACACAATTAAATGGTTATTTTTATTTTAAAATTGCTTCCAAACACTGCTGTGGTGATTATATAAGGTAAATGGCCTCAAAGGCCAGGTCTTCTAAGGAAGACGACCTATCAATATTTTATTATTTACTCGAAGGACCAACAAATTGGTGGTTTCTACATTCATGGCGAGATTCCTACCGTCCCTTGCTACCATCCCTATCTACTATCTGTCTAAGAAATTCCTACTGTCCCTATCTATTATCTTTCTAAGAGATTCCTACTGTCCCTATCTACTATCTGCCTAAGAGATTCCTACTGTCCCTATATACTATATGCCTAAGAGATTCCTACTATCCCTATCTACTATCTGTCTAAGAGATTCCTACTGTCCCTATCTACTACTATCTGTTTAAATTCACAAGTCGACTCCTTTTGAAAGGCAGCTTATGGAAACGTCATAGTTTGACTTCTCCTTGGAAGACGACCAAGAAATGTGTAAAATTAGGTGTTATTATATGCTCGAAGGACCAACAAATTGGGAGGTTTCTATTTTCACAGCGCGATTCCTACTGTCCTTATCTACTATCTGACTAAAATCACAGCCACAATCCCAGGAACCAAAATGAGTGGAAATTAGAATGCTTATATCCACCTACATATATCGACGTCATAGGTTGACTTCTCTTAAGAAGACATTGCCTAAAAGGTGTACAATTATATTTTTAATTTACTAGAAGAGGTTTCTACATTCATTGCGAGAATCCTACTGTCCCCATTTACTATTTGACTAAAAACACAACCACAATCACAGGAACCATATTAGTGGAAATTAGAATACTTAGAAAATTAGAATACGTTCTAAACGGTGTAAAATGATGTTTTATTATTTACTCGAAGGACCAATAAATTCTCCATTCATTGCGAGATTCCTACTGTCCCTATCTATTACACAGCGAAATAATTTGCGGGAAAGGAAGCTAGACGGATGATGGAATAATGTTTTTTTAATTCTTTGCTCGAAGGACCAATGAATTTTACATGCAGGTATGCAGCGTGCATTGCCCGGTCCATTACCTTGACTGTTGTGTCTCTAGGAAGTAGATGGGAGACAGTAGGAATCTTGTCAATCCTTTCATACTGTGAAGTGTAGCATATGAATAGATTGACACGATTACTACTGTCCCCCCATCTACTTTCTAGAGACACAACAGTCAAGGTAATGGATCTGGCAATGCAAGCTGAGATAGGAGAAGCAGTTCACCTGCCATTATGCAATTTTGAACTTTCTTAGCTCGAAGGACCAAGAAATTTAGTTTTGTTTTCACACGCATTCAATATGACCAACACATGCATAGATTTTGCATAAATTGATTGTTGAGATTCCTACTGAAAGAAATGTACAGAATTTTCTTTGACGAAATATCATAGCCATAGGAACGGGCTAGACATAATTTTCGGAGTAAGAGGGAACTGTTGAGTTAGCTATATAAATGTTTATATTCCTTGCTCAAACAACAAAAAGAATGGGATTTTGCCAGACAACGAGATTCCTACTCTCCCTGTATACTTTGACCAGCCTTGGGAATTAATTTTACAAAACCCCATTTGGTAAATTTTGCTATTGATAAATTTAATTATTCAAAAAATTCTAGAATCTGGAAGAAGATCTTGTAGGTATATTTCTCTATGGACGGTAGGGAAGGTGACCTCATGGGTGGATTATTACAAGGAAGACGAATTCATCAACGTTATTCCTACTGTCCTATCTATCTATTCATAGCAAAATCATAACTATGGGAACGGGCTTGACATAATTTTCGGAGAAAGAGTGGACCAGGGGACTGTAAAGTGCCGTAAATGAGTGGATTAACGAGAATCCTACTGTCCCTATCTACTATAACCAGCCTTGGGATTTAATTTTACAGAACTTCAATTGGCAAATTCTGCTATTGATAAATTTGATTATTAAAAAAAATTGGAAATTGAAAGAAGAAGATCTCATAGGTATATTTCTCTAGGGAAGGCGATTTTTATAAGGAATACGAACTCATCAAAGATATTCCTACTATCCCTATCTATTACATAGCAAAATAATAGCTATTTCTAGACATAATTTACGTAGATAGATGGAACTATTTAATTAGCTTTGTAAAGCCCTTGATCGATAGGGTTTCCCAGGCAAGCACTGTGAAATGTCGTGTAGGAGGAGTTGATTAACGAGATTCCTACTGTCCCTATATACTTTGACCTGCCTTGGGAATCAAATTTACAAATCCCCATTTGGCAAATTCTGGAGTTGATAAATTTGATTATTCAAAAAATGCCTTATAGGTATGTATATTTCTTTGGGGAAGGCGACCTCATTGGTCAATTTCCATAAGGAAGGCGAACATATAGGTCGACTTCTCTAACGAAGGCGACCTCGTATCTCTACTTTTTTTAAGGAAAGTGACCTCATTGATCGACTTCATATGTCGACCTCTATAAGGAAAGGGACCTTATAGATCGATTTCTCTATGGAAGGTGACCCCATAGGCTGACTTCTCTAAGGAAGACGACCTCATAGATCGACTTATATAAGGAAGACGATCTTACAGGACGACTTCTATATGGAAGGGGACTTCAAGGGTCGACCTCTCTAAGAAAGACGACCTCATTGGACGGCTTCTATAAGGAATGTTACCTCATAGGTAGATTTCACCAAGGAGGGTGACCGCATAGGTGGATTTCTCTAAAGGAGGTGACCTCATGACCTCATCTACTTCTCTATGAAGGATAACATTATAGATCCATTTCTATAAAAAAGTGACCTAATATGTCGACTTCTATAGGGAAAGATGCCATATAGGTCGATTTTTCTCAGGAAGGTGACCCCATAGATCGACGTCTCTAAGGAAGGTGACCCCCTGGGCAGACTTCTCTAAGGAAGACGACCTCATATATCGACTTCTATAGGAAAGGCGAACCTTTAGATCGATTTCTGAAAGAAAGCTCGAATTCCCAAAGGAGGGTGACCTCATAGGTAGATTTCTCTAAGGAGGCTGACCTCATGCGTCCACTTGTATAACGAATACGATCCCATATGTCGACCTCTATAAGGAAAGGGGCCTTATAGGTCGATTTCTCTGTGGAAGGTGACCCCATAGCCGACTTCTCTAAGGAAGACGACCTCATTGGTCGAGTTATATAAGGAAAACGACCTCACAGGATGACTTCTATATGGAAGGGGATTTCAGGTGTCGACTTATATAGGGAAGACGACCTCACAGGACGACTTCTATATCGAAGGGGACTTCAGGGGTCGACTTATCTAAGGAAGACGATCTCATTGGACGGCTTCTCTAAGGAAAACGGCTTCAGAGGCCGGGTTCTATAAGGAATGTTACCTCATAGCTCGATTTCACGAAGGGTGACCTCATAGGTGGATTTCTCTAAAGGTGACTTATTATACCGACTTCTATAAAAAAAGTGACACCATAGCTCGACTTCTCAAAGGAGAGTGACCTCATAGGTCGATTTTTCTAAGGAAGTCGACCTCACGAGTCGATTTCTCTAAGGAAAGCGACGTTAAAGGTATACTTGTCTAAAGAAGGTGATCTCATAGGTCGACGTTTTTAAGGAAGGCGACCCTACAGGTCGACTTCTCTAAGACAGGTCACCCTACAATTCGACTTCTCTAAGAGAGACGACCTTAGATGTAGTCTTCTTTAAGAAAGTCGCCCTCATAGGTCGACTCTGTAAGGAACCCGAACTTATAGGTTGACTTCTCTGAAGAAGACGAACTCGTAGGTCTTCCTTTCTAAAGAAATATAGTTCATAGTTAAATTTATCTAAGGACGGGTGTTCTTATAGGTCGACATCTCTAAAAAAGTCGATCTGAAAGGTGGACTTCTTTAAGGAGGGCGACCTTATTGGTCGACTTTTATAAGAAGAGTGAAATTATAGGTTGACTTCTCTAAAGAAGGCGACCTCGAAAATCAACTTTTATAAGAAAAGTCACTTCATAGGTCGACATTTCTAAGGAAGGCGACCTCTTAGGTCGACTTACGTGAACAAGACAACCCCATAGGTCAACTTTTATAAGGAAAGCGACCTCATAAGTCGACATCTTCCAAAGAAAGGGACCTCATAGCTCCACTTCTCGAAATTTATCTAAGGACTGTGTCCTTATAGGTCGACATCTCTAAGAAAGTCGATCTGAAAGGTTGACTTCTTTAAGGAGGGCGACCTTATTGGTCGACTTTTATAAGGAGAGTGACCTTATAGGTTGACTTCTCTAAAGAAGGCGACCTCGAAGATCAACTTTTATAAGAAAGGTCACTTCATAGGTCAACATTTCTAAGAAAGGCGACCTCTTAGGTCGACTTACGTGAGCAGACAACCCCCATAGGTCAACTTTTATAAGGAAAGCGACCTCATAAGTCGACATCTCCCAAAGAAAGGGACCTCATAGCTCCACTTCTCTAAGGAGGGTGTCTTTATACGTCGACTTCTCTTAGTAAGACGACATTGATGTCTCGACTTCTACAACAAAGACGACTTCATTAGGTTGTTTTTTTTTAAGGAAGAGTGATTTCGCATGTCGTTTTATAAGGAAAACAACTTCGTAGGTGACTTTCTATCAGGAGAGTGAACTCATAGGATTATTTCTATTTATTTCCATACTCGTAAGAATGACAATGATAATAAGGCGACCTCTTTAAAGGAAAGGAGCGTATATCTCGTATTCTCTAAGGAACACTTAATAGGTCGACCTCTGTAAAGGAAAGAAGCTTATGTCTCGTATTCTCTAAGGACTATTCACACTTAGATTCTTTTTTTTTTTTGTACAGAAAGATGTCTCAACAGTTTTTCTTTTTCTATAAGGAAGAGGGCGTTCTGTCGTCTCTAGGAATGGAGATAAAAATGCTCGCTTGCGGTAGTAAGGCGTGGTAAAATGACTTGAATCATCTGTGGACAGGAAAGCAGCATCTCAATAAAAGTTAGCCATGGTAGCCGGCTTTTGAGGTTTTTGGGACTGCAGATTCCAAGGAGGTAAGAGACCAGTTCAGCTTTTCTTTTAGCAACATTTACGATATGCGAATTAAGTAGATCTCCACAATTCTGAGATCTTATATTATACCTCAGAATGCTCCGAAAATCAAACAGTATCAATAGCCTTAATCTCTTCGCCAAAGTGAGATCTATGTTGGTCAAATCTGGACGGAGAAAAATGCGAGGTTGTACTTAGCATGGTTGTACTTCTAGCAGCATGGAGGCGGAAATGGACTTGGAGGCAGCATCTCAGATATTTTGTGGAACGAAGAAAAATGCATTCTTGCAGTTATCGAGGCGGAAATGGAATCGGAGGCCTGTATAAACAATACAGCAGCATCTCCGCAATTTTCGGAGTCAGATATGGTTTCTAAGGCGGTAAGAGCTTGTGTGTGTTCTTATAACTGCACGTACTCACAATGTGATCTTTGTTCTAAGGTCCCAGTTGAGAAGAGAATGACATGAGAAGTGAAGGTTACTTTTGAGGCTGCAGATTTCGACGCAAATGCAAGTATGAAGGATCAGGGGTAGATGGAATTTGCAGTGGGGGCAAAAATGCCAGTACTGCTATTCCTTCCAGCACTCCCAGAGTCAGAGTGATCTTTATGACTTTGAGATCTTCCATCAAACCTGGAGAATTTACCCTAAACATGCTCCAAAAATCAATGATCCAAAAATCTTCGCCAAAGTGAGGTATAAATGGAAAACGAGGCCACTGTCAAATGAAGGATCACCAAGTAAGTTAAAGAAGTCTAGCACTATAAATCATCTCAGCCCTCGTTGAGCTAGGAAGATCTTTACGATTCTGAAGTCTTCTATTAAACCTGGAGACTTTACCCTCGAAGGATACGAAAACAAAGGTTATTACTAGCCTAGATCTCTTCCAAAGTGAGAAAACTCTATATATAATATTAATTACTTAAATGTACCAAATATTTTGATCCTCTAAAATTTCTTCATTTCGTTTTTCCTGGAATTTTTCATTATACTTTTATTTTCAATACCATCTTCCCATTCCTTATATATTTTCCACCCAGAACGGAAATATTTCCATTAATTATTATTTTGTTTTTTTTTTTTTTTTGCAAAATTTGTTGACCTCGCCATAATCTCAAAATTTTTTCCAAGGAACTCCCAAATTGTTTCCCATTATATTTTTATTTCTACTTCCTTGTTGATTGGAGAGACCAATAAAAGAAAACACCAAGCTAAATGAGATATGAAGTAAGAATTGCAGAGCTATGACTTCAGAAACAGATAAGAATATGACGAAAAAAAATATTTTACTATATCAGAAAAGAATACTTAACAAGAGACAGATGGAGAGAGCAGACGAACCCAGGAGGAGGAGCAGGGGAATGCACTGCAGCAGATAAGCAGTACCAGATAAAACAAACCAACATACAAAGGAAACCCATTGCGGCGGGGTCCCATCAACATCATCATCATTTAGCGATCATTTTTATTGTATTTATATAACAACAATAAAAAACGAAAGAAAGAAAACAAAAACTGCAATGCATTTGCAATGAAATGCAACAAAAGGTCAATGGTACGAAGCCAAGTTCAGTGGAGTATAATTTTTTTGTTGTTGGTGTATTTTTTTTTTGCACAGATACTTTTACACAGTGCAGCCAGGCAGGCAGGCAGTCAGTCGTCGGTACCAAGCAAATTCAGAATGTCGGTGGCAATGGCTTTGTATGTGAATTTTTATTGGATGGATGTATGGATGGTTGGTTGGTAGGCTGCGGCCATTGTCTTCTGTGTTCATTTCAGAAGGAGGTCTCCGTAACGGGGGAACAACATGGATTTTTTAAAGTGGTAGTAAGTGTGGCCATGTAGTGGTGACTGACTGGTGGTTCCTTACAAGCGCATTCCGGCGTATCTTTTTTCATTTTCAGTTTTATTTGTTTTTTTTTTTTCTCGTTCGTTTATTTCAGAAATGTGAGTAACTTCGATTGCAACATACAATGTTTTTTTTTCATTGCAGTCGCGAAAAGATGAATAAACTTTTTGCCAAGCCAAAAAGCAACAACAACAGAAACAAAAATACAACAAAACAGTTTCACTTTAATGCCGAGTTCAAGCACCTCAGAAACTCAAAACAAAAAAATAAAAACGAAAAAAATACAAAAAATAAAAACAAACCAAAATGTAAAGTAAATTGCAGCAACAAAAAAGTCATCCACTTTTAATACAAAACTTTCGCATTTAATATCGAAAAAACTACCACAACAATAATAACAATAAACACAAGCAATTTGATCACCTGCAAAGGTAAATAAAGCCGGCTTTTTGGAAAAATACCCCCCCATCAAATGCCAAAGCCAATATTTTGCTTTTTTCATTTGAAACTATGTATTTGAATTTTTTTTATTTTCTTATTGGCATTCCACGTTCCTCCATGCCGATACATAAATAATTTTTATGTTCACTATAAAATTACTTTCAATGTTTTTTTTTAATAACAAATTGATTGCCGCAATGTTTTCATTTTTTATTGTGACTTGCAGTGATGGAATATTGGGTGTAGGAAGAAATTTTTGTGGGAGATAGAGATTTGATGCCGTCAGAGACCCCTAGTGGAATTTGATGGGGAACAATTTTTCCTTTGAGACCATGCACTAAAATTGGGGTTTTGAGGGGGATATTGACTCAAATATGGGAGAGGTACGAAATTACAAAAAAAAAAAAAAAAATATTAATACCTAAATCTTTATTAATATTTTCAAGAAATTAATTGGATATAGTGTTTCCTTGTCTTAGGAGATTTGTAGTGGAATTATGTAGAGAATATTTTTTCCTTTAAGACCATTCCCTATAGATGAATTATTAAGGTAGAAATCGGCATAAAACTAAAAACAATGTAAAATTTACAAAAAAAAATATATATTTTTTAAAATTGGTACTGATATTTGAGCTATATATAATGCATGTATGTAATTCGTTGCTTTGATGGTTTTTCGTAGAATTTTGTGCAGAATATTTTTCCCTTTGGCATTATCACCATAGCCTAAAGTATTGTGGGAGAAAACGCCCAAATTCTAAAATGATCCGCCCAAAATCAGAAGTAAAAAAAATTAAAACATAACCCTTTATTAATATTTTCAAGAAATTAATTAGATATAGCGTTTCCTTGTCTTAGGAGACTTATAGTGGAATTATGTAGAGACAATGTTTTTCTTTAAGACCCTTCCCTACAGATGAGTTATTAAGGTAGAAATTGGCATAAAACTAAAAGTAATGTAAAATTTACAAAAAAAAAATATTATTTAAAATTGGTACCGATATTTGAGCTATATATAATGCATGTATGTAATACATTGCTTTGATGGTTTTTCGTAGAATTTTGTGCAGAAAATGTTTCCCTTTGGCATCATCACCATAGCTTAAAGAGTAGTGGGAGAAAACGACCAAATTCTAAAATAGTACGCATAAAATTAAAACAAAGATAAATTGTCCAAAACAATGCACGGTGCTCTTGGATCAAATTTAAATAGAAAGTGCTTACTCATGGGAATTTTTTGCGGATTCTGAAATTACAATGTTCATAGATGAGAAAAATCAAAAAACAAAAAAACCGCCGGAACGCTTTTTAAATAAATTGCGATTTAATTGGACATTTTTAAGGATTTTTTTGGTTTTCGCGATTTTGCTTGGAAAGCGCACGTCCTATTAAAATCGGACTAAAGAAAATGTTGTAGCTATTCTCTACAAGATTGACTTTTATGATATCTTCGTAGTCTTTACCGTTATTGAGATATAGAAGTTCAAATTAGGACAATGCATTGGATGGATGGATTGACTGTATATGCTCATATTGTTATAAATATTTTGTATATACATAGTGCATCCATAGATTAAGTTTGTTCACAGACCTATGGTGAAATTTTGTTAGCTTCATTTTCTTCTTTGACAACATCTTTCTAGCATATGGTAGAAGGGAGAAATCGACTCGATTCTGAAAAAACTTAACATTTTAATATTCTGTTCCATATTTTTATGCATGTACTCATATTGTTATGGATATTTTGTAGATGTACATTGCATCTACAGACTAAGTTTGTTCAGAGACTCATGGTGAAATTTTCTTAGCTTCATTTTCATCTTTGACACCATACTCCTAGCATGCAGTTAAGGGGAAGAAATCGTCCCGCTTCTGAAATAACTTAACATTTCGATTTTCTTTTCCATTTTTCTCTATATAGTCATATTGCTATAGATATTTTGTAGATATATATTACACCTATAGAAAAAGTTTGTTCAGAGACTCATAGTGAAATTTTCTTAGCTTAATTTTCTTCTTTGACACAATACTCATAGCATACAGTTAAGGGGGAGAAATCGCCTCGATTCTGAAAAAACTTAACATTTGGATTTTTTTCATTTCTTTTCCCCCAAAACTGTTATAGTGACATAAATATGGATATTTTGTAGATATATATTACATCTATAGAAAAAGTTTGTTCAGAGATCTATAGTGAAATTTTGTTAGCTTTATTTTCATCTTTGACACCATCTCCTTAGAATAAGGTTAAGGGGGAGAAATCGCTCCGATTCTGAAATACCTTTATATTTTGGTTTTCGGTTCCATTTCTCATGTAAGTAGTCATATTGCTATGGATATTTTGTAGATATATATTTTATCTAGAGATAAGTTTTGTTCAGAGACCTATAGTGAAATGTTGTCAGCTTCATTTTCTTCTTTGACACCATCTCTCTAGCATCTGGTTAGAAGGAAGAAAGCGACCCGATTCTGAAAAAACTTAACATTTTCACATTCTGTTCCATATTTGTATGTATGTACTCATATTGTTATGGACATTTTGTAGATATATATTATATTTATAGATAAGCTTTGTTGAGAGACTCATACTCAAATTTTCTTAGCTTAATTTTCTTCTTTGGAACCATACTCCTAGCTTAAAGCTAAGGGTGAGAAATCGACCCGATTCCGAAATATTTCAACATTTCGATTTTCTGTTCCACTTTTCTCTATATACACATATTGTTATGGATATTTTGTAGATATATAACACATCTACAAATAATTTTTGTTAAGAGACTCATGCTAAAATTTTCTTAGCTTCATTTTCATCTTTGACACCATACTCCTAGCATACAGATAAGGGGGAGAAATAACCCCGACTCTGAAATAACTTAACATTTCGATTTTCTGTTCCACTTTTCTCTATATACACATATTGTTATGGATATTTTGTAGATATATAACACATCTACAAATAATGTTTGTTAAGAGACTCATGCTAAAATTTTCTTAGCTTCATTTTCATCTTTGACACCATACTCCTAGCATACAGTTAAGGGGGGAAAATCGCCCCGCTTCTGAAATAACTTAACATTTTAATATTCTGTTTCATATTTTTATGTATGTACTCATATTGTTATGGATATTTTGTAGATGTACATTGCATCTACAGACTAAGTTTGTTCAGAGACTCATGGTGAAATTTTCTTAGCTTCATTTTCATCTTTGATATTATACACCTAGCATACAGTTAAGGGGAAGAAATCTTAACATTTTGATTTTCTGTTCCACCTTTCTCTATATAGTCATGTTGCTATAGATATTTTGTAGATATATATTACATCTATAGATAAGGTTTGTTGAGAAATAGAGTGAAATTTTCTTAGCTTCATATTCATCGTTGACACCCTACTCTTAGCATAAAGTTCAGGGGGAGAAATCGCTCCGATTCTGAAATACCTTTATATGTTGGTTTTCGGTTCCATTTCTTATGTAAGTAGTCATATTGCTATGGATATTTTGTAGATATATATTACAGCTATAGAAAAAGTTTGTTCAGAGACTTATAGTGAAATTTTATTAGCTTCATTTTCATCTTTGACACCATACTCCTAGCATACAGTTAAGTTGGAGAAATCGCCCCGATTCCGAAATAATTCAACATTTCGATTTTCTGTTCCATTTTTCTTTATATAGTAATATTGCTATGGAAATTTTGTAGATATATATTATATTTATAGATAAGGCTTGTTGAGAGACTCATACTCAAATTTTCTTATCTTTATTTTCATCTTTGACACCATACTCCTAGCATGCAGTTAAGGGGGAGAAATCGCTCCGGTTCTGAAATACCTTTATATTTTGGTTTTCGGTTCCATTTCTTATGTAAGTAGTTATATTGCTATGGATATTTTGTAGATATATATTACATCTATAGAAAAAGTTTGTTCAGTGACTTATAGTGAAATTTTGTTAGCTTAATTTTCTTCTTTGGAACCATACTCCTAACATAAAGCTAAGAGGGAGAAATCTGTCCAAAGCTGAAATAATTTAAAATTGTAATTTTTGATCCATTTTGATGTATAAAGTAATATTGCTACGGATATTTTATAGATATATATTGCATCTACATATTAAGTTTTCTCAAAGACTTATAGTGAAATTTTGTTAACTTTAATTTTTTCTTTTACACCATCTTCCTGGCATAAAGTTATGTCGGAGAAATCGCCCACAAACCGAATTAATTTAAATTTGTCATTTTCAACGCTTTTTTATGCATATAGTCAAATTGTAATGGATATTTTGTAGATATATAATGCATCTATAGATTTCTTTTGTTCAAAAACTTATATTAAAATTTCATGTAGAATACTTTTGTCATTAACATGATCACCCTAGAGTGAGATTTTGGCCCCAAACCGAAAAAGTACAAATTTGACCAAAGTTTCTATTTTGTTCACATACCCAAACTGGGGTCTAATTTTTGACGATTTGTGTTATAGCTAGAGTTTGGATTTGTTAGGAGGCCTATTGTAGAATTTGATGTAGAATATTTCATCAATTGGCATCATACTTATAAAGTGAGGTATTAAGGGAGATATTGGACCATAATAGGAAAAAGTACAAAATTGACCAAAAATTATTTCAAATTGTGGACGAAATTTTAATGATTTGTATTATAGCTAGAGATTGGCTTTGTGTGGAGACCTATAGTTAAAATTCTTGTAAAATATTTTGATCAATCACATCGTACTCGTAAAGTAAGGTATTAGGGAGATTTTGGCCCCAACCCGAAGAAGTAGAAAATTGACCAAAAATTCTTTTTTTTGTTGATGATTTGTGTTATAGCTAGAGGTAGGGTTTGTTCGGAGGCCTATTGTAAAATTTGATGTAGAATATTTCATTAATTGGCATCATACCCATAAAGTGAGGTATTAAGGGAGATATTGGGCCCTAATAGGAAAAAGTACAAAATTGACCAAAAATTATTTCAAGTTGTGGACGAAATTTTAATGATTAGTATTATAGCTACAGATTGGCTTTGTGCGGAGACCTATAGTAAAAATTCATGTAGAATATTTTGTACAATCACATCATACTCGTAAAATAAGGTATTAAGGGAGATTTTGGCCCCAACACGAAAAAGTAGAAAATTGACCAAAGATTCTTTTTTTTTTTTTTTTTTTGTTTAATGATTTGTGTTATAGCTAGAGGTTGGGTTTGTTCGGAGGCCTATTGTAAAATTTGATGTAGAATATTTCATCAATTGGCATCATATCCATAAAGTGAGGTATTAAGGGAGATATTGGGTCCTAATAGGAAAAAGTAAAAATTGACCAAAAATTATTTCAAATTGTGAAAAGAATTTTAATGATTTTTATTATAGCTAGAGATTGGCTTTGTGTGGAGACCTATAGTAAAAATGCATGTAGAATATTTTGTTCACTCACATCATACTCGTAAAGTAAGGTATTAAGGGAGATTTTGGCCCCAACCCGAAAAAGTTGAAAATTTACCAAAAATTCTTTTTTTTGTTTGATGATTTGTGTTATAGCTAGAGATTGGGTTTGTTCGGAAGCCTAATGTAAAATTTTATGTAGAATATTTCATTAATTGGCATCATACCCATAAAGTGAGGTATTAAGGGAAATATTAGGCCCTAATAGGAAAAAGAACAAAGTTGACCAAAAATGTTTACAAGTTGTGGACGAAATTTTAATGATTAGTATTATAGCTACAGATTGGCTTTGTGCGGAGACCTATAGTAAAAATTCATGTAGAATATTTTGTACAATCACATCATACTCGTAAAATAAGGTATTAAGGGAGATTTTGGCCCCAACACGAAAAAGTAGAAAATTGACCAAAGATTCTTTTTTTTTTTTTTTTTTTTTGTTTAATGATTTGTGTTATAGCTAGAGGTTGGGTTTGTTCGGAGGCCTATTGTAAAATTTGATGTAGAATATTTCATCAATTGGCATCATATCCATAAAGTGAGGTATTAAGGGAGATATTGGGTCCTAATAGGAAAAAGTAAAAATTGACCAAAAATTATTTCAAATTGTGAAAAGAATTTTAATGATTTTTATTATAGCTAGAGATTGGCTTTGTGTGGAGACCTATAGTAAAAATGCATGTAGAATATTTTGTTCACTCACATCATACTCGTAAAGTAAGGTATTAAGGGAGATTTTGGCCCCAACCCGAAAAAGTTGAAAATTTACCAAAAATTCTTTTTTTTGTTTGATGATTTGTGTTATAGCTAGAGATTGGGTTTGTTCGGAAGCCTAATGTAAAATTTTATGTAGAATATTTCATTAATTGGCATCATACCCATAAAGTGAGGTATTAAGGGAAATATTAGGCCCTAATAGGAAAAAGTACAAAGTTGACCAAAAATGTTTACAAGTTGTGGACGAAATTTTAATGATTAGTATTATAGCTAGAGATTGGCTTTGTGTGGATACCTATAGTTAAAATTCTTGTAAAATATTTTGATCATTAACATCATACTCGTAAAGTAAGGAATTAGGGAGATTTTGGCCCCAACACGAAAAAGTTGAAATTTTACCAAAAATTCTTTTTTTTCTTTGATGATTTGTGTTATAGCTAGAGGTTGGGTTTGTTCGGAGGCCTATTGTAAAATTTGATGTAGAATATTTCATTAATTGGCATCATACCCATAAAATTAGGTATTAAGGGAGATATTGGACCATAATAGGAAAAAGTACAAAGTTGACCAAAAATTTTTACAATGATTAGTATTAAAGCTAGAGATTGGCTTTGTGTGGAGACCTACAGTAAAAATTCCTGTAGAATATTTTGTTCATTCACACCATACCCGTAAAGTAAGGTATTAAGGGAGATTTTGGCCCCAACCCAAAAAAGTAGAAAATTGACCAAAAATTCTTTTTTTTTTTGTTTGATGATTTGTGTTATAGCTAGAGGTTGGGTTTATTCGGAGACCTACTGTAAAATTTGATGTAGTATATTTCATTAATAGGCATCATACCCATAAAGGCAGGTATTAAGGGAGATATTGGGTCCTAATAGGAAAAAGTAAAAAATTGACCAAAAATTATTTCAAATTGTGAAAAGAATTTTAATGATTTGTATTATATCTAGAGATTGGCTTTGTGTGGAGACCTATAGTTAAAATTCATGTAGAATATTTTGTTCATTCACATCATACTCGTAAAGTAAGGTATTAAGGGAGATTTTGGCTCCAACACGAAAAAGTAGAAAATTGACCAAAAATCGTTTATGTTTATAAAGCCAAATTGTGGCAGAAATTTTGATGAGTTGTGTTGTAGTTAGAGCTTGGATTTTTTAGAAAACCTATATTGAAATTTGCAGTAGAATATGTTTTTAATTGACATCATCCTTCTAAAAGGAGATGTTCAGGGTGATTTTGGCGTCTAATTAGAAAAAGTGGAAAATCTACCCAACATTTTTTTCTTTTTTATCTCACCAAATTGTGGTCAATGTTATAGGTAATTGTATAATATCTAGAGTTTTGGCTTGTTCAGATACCTCTAGTGAAATTTGATGCAGAACATTTGTTTCATTGACATCATCCTCCTAAAGAGACGTATTGAGGCAGATTTTGGCACTTTATTGGAAAAAGTGCAAAATTGACCCAAAATTTCTCTCTTTTTTATTTGACCAAATTGTGAACGAGATTTTAATGATTTGCATTAAAGCAATATATTAGGTTTGTTCTGTGGCCTATAACGAAATTTGATGTAGAACATTTCTTTCATTGACATCATTCCCCTAATGTGAGGTATTCTGGTAGATTTTGGGCGCAAAGTGAAAATGTACAAAATTGACCAAAAATTTATTAGTATTTTTACGTCCAAATTATAACCGAAACTTTAATGAATTGCATTGTAGCTAGACATTAGGTTTGTTCGGTGGCCTATAGTAAAATCTGATGTAGAATATTTTATTTATTGACATGATCCTGCTAAAATGAGACATTGAGGGAGATTTTGGCTCCAACCCGAAAAAGGACAAAATTTACCAAAAATTAATTATTAAATTTTTGTGATTTGCGTATTTTTAGCCATGTAGAAGAGTCCATATCACTGACCAAATATAGATTTAGGCTCTACTTTTTGTTACGAGAGAAGTCCGCCTTATTCCTTACACTATGTTTTTAATTTTATGATACTTTTTCCTCCACCCAATATTAATATTTTCATTTTCGCAAAAAATTTCCCATTTTCCAAAGAAAAAAATCCATAAATTTTTTCAGGCAAAAATTTAACTAGCCTTCAATGAAATGGCAACATAATATTAATAAATTCCAATTTCTCAAAACGTTCAATGACATTTGCTGCAGCCAGCAACATTAACAGCAACAATCGTAATCAGTTACAATACTCCGCGTATGTTGCCATGGATCTTGGCAATGATTTTCGGTAGGTACTACAGGGAGAGAGAGCTACTTGTTTCGTAAAACATTTTGTAGCTACAACTATGAAGATAAATCATACATAAATTCATATGTAAGCCATGTAGGTATGCAATGTATTTGAACTTGTTTTAATTTTATTACTCTCACTTAAGATCAATGCCATTTGTTGTCAATAATACAACAAATAATAATAAAAAAACGCAACAACAAAAACAATTTTTATTTATAAATTGTATGTGGTTGTTGCCGGTTATGAAAAGTATAAGTATGTATTTATGACTGAATAACTGACAGACAGACTTGAGACTATTGAAGTAAGAGTAAAAAATTAACCATGATCATGAATTCTGCTGCCACAGTGGGGTTTGTATGTGAATGAATGGTAATGACTTTTGATGTTGTTGACTTTTTAAGTGTTGCTGAACCAGATGCGTAGCACTTCTGTTGCTCTGTAGAGCTCGCTGGGCAATATAGTGCAGTGTAGTGTGTATGGTGGTAACCACAACAAGGCTGTTGTTCGGCAAAAAAGGAGTCATTAAACCTAATTTTATTGACCTCATGAAACGGAATGGATAGATGGTGATATTGATGTTTCTGTGTGCAATATGTAGGTGGTCTGTAATGCTCAATAATATATACGACTTAGATGACAAGTTATGAAAGTTATTGTGGGTCAAAATATTTTATAATCACGAATAAATATATTCATAATTTAATATAGAGGAGATAAAATTGATATAGACACAATTAGTATTTTTAATTAATATTTATTTATGTATAATAAAGCTATAACATAAAAAAATACAATTTAAGTAACAAAAAAATATACAATAAATAAATAAATAAATAAATAAATAAATAAATATATAAAGTAAAGTAAATAAATAAATAAATAAATAAATAAATAAATAAATAAATAAATAAATAAATAAATAAATAAATAAATAAATAAATAAATAAATAAATAAATAAATAAATAAATAAATAAATAAATAAATAAATAAATAAATAAATAAATAAATAAATAAATAAATAAATAAATAAATAAATAAATAAATAAATAAATAAATAAATAAATAAATAAATAAATAAATAAATAAATAAATAAATAAATAAATAAATAAATAAATAAATAAATAAATAAATAAATAAATAAATAAATAAATAAATAAATAAATAAATAAATAAATAAATAAATAAATAAATAAATAAATAAATATATAAAGTAAATAAATAAATAAATAAATAAATAAATAAATAAATAAATAAATAAATAAATAAATAAATAAATAAATAAATAAATAAATAAATAAATAAATAAATAAATAAATAAATAGATAAATAAATAAATAAATAAATAAATAAATAAATAAATAAATAAATAAATAAATAAATAAATAAATAAATAAATAAATAAATAAATAAATAAATAAATAAATAAATATATAAAGTAAATAAATAAATAAATAAATAAATAAATAAATAAATATATAAAGTAAAGTAAATAAATAAATAAATAAATGTAAAGTAAATAAATAAATAAATAAATAAATAATAAATAAATAAATAAATAAAATAAATAAATAAATAAATAAATAAATAAATAAATAAATAAATAAATAAATAAATAAATAAATAAATAAATAAATAAATAAATAAATAAATAAATAAATAAATAAATAAATAAATAAATAAATAAATAAATAAATAAATAAATAAATAAATAAATAAATAAATAGATAAATAAATAAATAAATAAATAAATAAATAAATAAATAAATAAATAAATAAATAAATAAATAAATAAATAAATAAATAAATAAATAAATAAATAAATAAATAAATAAATAAATAAATAAATAAATAAATAAATAAATAAATAAATAAATAAATAAATAAATAAATAAATAAATAAATAAATAAATAAATAAATAAATAAATAAATAATTAAATAAAAATACAAAATACATTAATAAAATAAATAAATTAACAAAATTAAGGTAATAAATATGTAAGAATATATAAACCAAATAAAG
>NW_027411977.1:239116850-239249350 GCF_047663935.1 Musca autumnalis | reverse complement strand
TCTCTTAGCGTGTGCGGAAAATATGACGTTTGCCAAACGCAAACATTCAAATTCAAAATATTTTATAATTTTTGTTCTAATATTTTTTTTTTGCTTGTTATGCTGATAAGGAAATTGAATTCATTGCAAAGAAATTTGTGCTGGTGACCTTCATTTTCATTTCATGATAGGCGATAATGCCAAGTTTGGCGATAATATGTTTTTTTTTTGTTTTGTTTGACATGATAAGACAATAAAATTGAAGTTGTAGAACAAGAGGCAATAGGAGGTGTGGTGTTTGTAGCCAAACGGCCGTTGGTGTTTCCTTGAAAGTTAAACATTTAAAATATTATGTAAAGTAAAATAAATTACCTTTGAGTCACACAGAGATAAATGCAAAAAAAAAATGACAAGACCTTCAAGACAATTATTTATATGGACAACTTGTTGCTGGTAATTTATGTTTAGTGAAATTCATTAAAGAATATTTTCTTCAATGACACCACTCTCCTAATATCAGGCATTGAGGAAGATATTTACAATATAGAAAAATCAAAGAAATAAAAAACACTGCCTCTAGTTTATATAGCCAAATACTGACCGGAATTTTAAGGATTTTTCTTTATAGCTAGGGATTGAGTTTGTTCGAGAACCTATAGTCAAATTTGATGCAGAATATTTTTTTCATTGACATCATCCCCCTAAAGTGAGGCATTAAGGGAGATATTGGCTCCAATCCTAAAAAAGTAGAAAATTGACCGAAATTTATTATATAGGCAAATTGTGGCCGCTATATTATTGATTTGCACTTTAGCTACTGCTTGGATTTGTCCGGAGACCTATAGTCAAATTTGATGAAGAATATTTCTTCCATAGACAACATCGGTCTAAATTGAGGTATAAAGGGAATTTTGGTCCTTACCAGAAAAATCACAAAATTGGCCAACAATTCTTTTATGCTTATAAGTCAAATTATGGCCGAATTTTAATTATTTGTATTATAACTAGAGAAGGCCAATCTTCAGAGACCTATATTAAAATTTGATGTAGAATATTTCTTTCATTAGCATCATCTTCCTAGAATGCAGTATTGAGTGCAAATTGGGTAAAGTGCAAATTTCACCAACATTTTTTTCATATTTACATACCTGAATTGTGGCCTAGATTTTAATCGTTTGTATTAAACCTGGAGTTTGGCTGTGTTTAGAGACCTATAGTGAAATTTGATGAAGAATTTTTCATTCATTACCATTATTGCTCCAAAGTGAAGTATTTAGGGCAATTTTGGCACTACTTCGAAAAAGTATAAAATTGACCAAAAATTCATATAGTTTGTAGGGCCAAATTGTGGACGGAATTTTAATGATTTGCATTACAGCTAGAGATTGGCTTTATTCAGAGACCTATAGTAGAATTTGATGTAGAATATTTCTTTCATTAGCAACATCTCACTAGAGTGCAGTATTGAGGAAGATTCTGGTCCCAAATTGGAAAAAGTGCAAATTTCACCAAAAATTCTTTAATATTTACATAACCAAATTGTGGCATAGATTATAATGGTTTGTTTTATAGTTAAATATTGGTTGTGTTTGAAGACCTATAGTGAAATCTGATGTAGAATATTTTTTCATTTGGCATCATCCCCCTAAAGTCAGGTGTTAAGGGAGATTTTGGCCCCAATTCCGAAAAAGTAAAAATTCGACCAAAAAATCGTTCATGTTTATATAGCCAAATTGTGCTCGAAATTTGTATGATTTGTGTTGTGTTTAGGGAAGGCCTTGATTCTGAGACCTATAGTGAAATTTGATGCAGAATATTTTTTTCATTGACATAATCCCCAAAAAGTTAGGTATAAAGGCAGATGATAGTCCAATTCTGAAAAATCATACACTAGACCAAAAATTATTTTTTGTTTCTATATTAGATTAGAGATTTGAATGATTTACATTATAGCCAGAGCTTGGCTATGTTTGGAGACTTATAGTCAAATTTGATGAAGAATCTTTATCTCATTGGCTTTATCACCCTAAAATGAGGTATTATGGTAGATATTGGCTCGAATAATGAAAAGTCACAAAATTGGCCAAAACTCTTTTGTACTTTTTATATCTAAATTGGAAATGTGATATCGGTGATTTACGCTATAGCTAGAGATTGTGTTTGTTCAGAGACTTATGTTCAAACTTTATGAAGAATCTTTCTCTCATTGACATTATCCTCATAAAGAGAGGCATTAAGGAAGATTTTGGCCCTAATTCACAATATATAATCTAAAATTGACCAAAAAATCGTACATTTTTATTAGTGTTGCAGAAATTTTAATTTTTTGGATATTTTGCCTGAGGAAAATTTGGAAATATTTCATAGTTTTCACAATAAAATTGTTGATATTTCGCAACAAAAAATTTCGATATTTTCCCTATGGAAAACAAGGATATATTATTGATATTTTCCAGAAGCAATAGCATATGGATATATTTCTCAAGGAAAATATCGAAATTTTCCCTATGGAAAATATGGATTTCTCTTAGGAAAATACCGCTATTTTTACTCAAAAATATTTTTTATTTTATATAAAATATAAATAAATAAAATATTAATATTTTACCCGAAGAAAATATGGAAATTATCTCTATGGAAATTTTGGAAATTTTTCCTGATAAAAATATGAATATTTTTCCCAAGGAATAATGGATATTATACCTAAGGAAAACATACATATTTTCTTAAGTAAATATAAATATTTTCTCTAGGGAAAATACGGATATTTTTACAAAACAAAAATTTTATTTTTCCCGTAACGAAAATATGGATAATTTCCCTAAGGAAAAGGTTGATATTTTCCCTAATAAAAATAAAGATATTTTCCGAAACGAAATGGATATTTTTCATACGGGAAACTTTGATATTTTCCCTAATAAAATACAGATATTTTCCGTAACGAAAATATGGATATTTTCCATAAGGAAAAAAACTAAAAAAAATATCCTATGAAAAATATGAATATTTTCCCAAGAAAAATATAAATTTTTTTTCCAGAAAAAATGAATATTTTCTCCAGAAAAATTGTGGATATTTTCCAAAGGAGAATACGGATATATACCTCAAGGAAAATATGGATATTTTCCCCAAGCGAAATGTGGATATTTTGGATAATTTCCCTTTGAAATTTAATGGATATTTTCTCTAAGGAAAATACAACTATTTTCCCAAAGGAAAATATGGATACTTTTACTAAAAAAAATTTGGATATTTTCTCTAAAGAAAATATGGATATTTTTCCTAGGAAAATTTGCATATTTTCTCTAAGGAAAATATGGATATTTTTCCCAATATAAATAAGGAAAATTTGGATATTTTCTCTATAGAAATATGGATATTTGCTCAAAGGAAACTATGGATATTTTCTCTAAGGAAAATATGGATATTTTCTCTAAGGAAAATATGGATATTTTCTCAAAGGAAACGAAAATATGGATATTTTCCATAAGGAAAAAAAAACTAAAAAAATATCTTATGAAAAATATGAATATTTTCCCAAGAAAAATATAAATTTTTTTCCAGAAAAAAAAAATAATATTTTCTCCAGAAAAATTTTGGATATTTTCCAAGGAGAATACGGATATATACCTCAAGGAAAATATGGATATTTTCCCCAAGCGAAATGTGGATATTTTGGATAATTTCCCTTAAAAATTTAATGGTTATTTTCTCTAAGAAAAATAAAACTATTTTCCCAAAGGAAAATATGGATACTTTTAATAAGAAAAATTTGGAAATTTTCTCAAAAAAATATGGATAGTTTTTTAAGGAAAAATTGTATATTTTCTCTAAGGAAAATAATGGATATTTTCCGCCAATATACGGAGAATATGGATGTTTTCTCTATGGAAAATATGGATACTTTCGCTAAAGAAAATATGGATATTTTTCCTAAGGAGAATATGGATGTTTTCGCTTTTGAAAATTTTGGTATTTTCTTTAAAGAAATTATGAATATTTTTGCTATGGAAAATATGGATATTTTCTTTAAAGAAAATGTGGGTATTTTTCATAACGAAAATAAAGAAAATCTGGATATTTTCTCTATAGAAAATATGGATGTTTTCTCTATGGAAGAATATGAATAGTTTCCCTATGGATTTTCCTACGGAACACACTGTTTTTTTAACATAGAAAAATTTCTTATTTTATTAACGAAAACATGAAAAATGTCCCCTAAGAAAATATGGAAATTATCTCTACGGAAAATATGGAAATTTTTCCTAAGAAAAACATGAATATATTCTCGAAGAAATGCATATAAATAATTTCTCAGAAAAAACAACATTTTCTCAAAAAAAAAAAAAAAAAAAGATATTTTTCCAAAGGACAATATGGATATTATCCCCAATAGAAATGCGGATATTTTGGTTATGGTTATATGGACATTTTCTCTAAAGAAAAATAATGAAAATATACATATTTTCCCTAGGAAAAATATAAATATTATGTGTAAGGAAAATGTAGACGTTTTCTCTAAGGAAAATGTGGTCATTTTCCTTAATAAAATTATGGAAATTTTTTCTAAAGAAAATATGGATATTTTCTCTAAGAAAAAAACAATTCCTCTAAGAAAAATACAGATATTTCCGTAGGAAAGATACGAATATTTTCCCTAAGACAAATATGGATATTTTCCTAATATAAAAAGAAAATACCTCTTTCAAAGTTTCCGGAATTCTCAATATAAAAATATTTTTCATTTATTTCTAAGCGATTTTCCCTCTTTTTAATGTAATTTTCTCATTTTCCTTTTAGCTGCATTTTTGCACTTGAACTCAATTCAAAGAATTACATTGACTCTGATCTCATAAATAATGGATGTTCTTTATTTAATTTTTTTTATAAGAACCGCATTCGTTGTTGTGCAACAACAACACATGCATGCAATACCACAAACGATCATTGGAAGCATGCTAGAATTTTCTTCAGGAAGTTATTGGCCAATGTACGGCGAAATCAAATGCCATAAAAGAAATGTAGAATGTTCAGAAGAGAATCAAAGAAAAGAAAGACGGAAGCGAAAAATGCAGTATTTGAGGTTTGATGAACTTTGCGAGAGAGAACATTAGAGGAAATTTCATGTTTGGAGGATGGTTGGCATATGTTTTGGCAGAGGTTTTGTGTTTTCTATTCTAATGATAATTCAAGTACAGTATTTCAAAACTCAACAAAACCAAATTAGTATATTTTACTTATTTTTTTTTAAAAGAGCACAATTCCTGCTATTCCCTTAAAAACCTCCAATTGCAGCCCAGGAATACTGTATCCTCTTCTTCATTGTTTCCATTATTGTTCTACTTTGTATAAATATTGCATTTGTGTATTTTTTTTTAAAGTGGAGTAAACTACTCTAGAGTTTATCGTCCTCTTCTCTAGTTGCAGCTATTGGCCTAGAGTTGTGCTAGTCATTGACATTCAAAAGCAGAGCAGGGAAAGATATCTATCCATCCAGTCAGTCGTTGTAGTTTATGAACCCACACTCAATAAATAAAAGCAGATAATGTAAAAAAGAGCAGAAACAGATTACGATGCTTTATTTCAATTACAGTAAAACACAACAAAACCAACAACAATGAATGCAACAAGAAACGTTCAATGATCTTCAAGCATTTTGTGTTGCTCTATGGAGAAAAATCCCAGATATCAAATCACTTCACCAACAAAACACCGAAGCAAAAGACAATCAGCAAATTTTCATGGAGGAATAAAGGGAGGAAGGGAGGCAGTATTGACAATTGTGGTGGCATGCAGCGAAATCCGGCAAAGATCCATCCATTGCTCTGTTGTGGTGGTGCTCTGCACTCATTTGTATCATTCGAATGCCATGAAAAAGAAATAAAAAGTGCTCTTTAACGACAACAACAACAACAATAGCAACAAAATAATGTCGACATTGAAAACCAGGCACAACCACAACAATAAACACTTGAAAACCTCCATGCCATACAGAGCCCATGCCACCACAACCATTGTTGATGATGTTGCAACCATCCGCAGCAGCAGCAGAAAAACAGAGGATCATTGTACTCCTCGCCTATATACCGAGTTTAATGATGGTGGCGATGGTTGCAGTTTGCATTTCATTGCAGGCAAATCGTTTTGTAGTTCATTGTCTTCCACAACAACAACAACAGCAATGTGCATAACAAGTCACTGCTCTCTATACAACAAATCCGGTGATTGTTGAATAGTTGAAACATCATTATTATGGAAACTCCTCATGTTCCTCAACATCATCATCATCACCATCTTTTGCTTGGCATTGTGCTGTGGTGCTGTTGTTCCCTCAACTGATCTTGCAACACAACTAAATTTTCACTAGATTTTCAATTTCAATGTGAATGTGCAGTTGCTGTTGTCTAGGCGCAAAATGTTCATCCCATGTTATACATCCCCACGGTTCGGTCCTAGAGTATCTCATTCCTCCCAAGTGCAGTCAGTGAACGCTGCAGTTCAGTTTACTTCTTCTTCTTCTTCTGGTAATTGCCTGTTTTGTGTGATACATGATACACATAGTTGTAGTTGTATTTTCTTTCATTTCATTTGAAGTTCAAAGCCACCAGACCAAATGCATTGTGTAGGCAAACTAGATAGAGAGGGGGGGTCCTCCTAGTGCATCAACGTGCAAATGGAGGGTATCTTTAAAAATAGCTGCTCCATAATAGAGAGTGCAATAGCACAACAAGAATAGATTTGGGTGGGTAAGTAGAATGTTTATGGAAAATTGCAATTATTTATGAGAAAATTTTCTCAATTTCCTAAGGAAAATATCCAAATTTTTCTTAGGGAAAATAACCACATCTTCCTAAACGAAAAAATATATTTATTTAATATTCATATTTTTATTAGGAAAACTATCCATGTCCCTAGGAAAGACATCAATATTTTCCTTAGGGAAAATATACATATTTTTTTTATAAGAAAAACCTTTTCCCTTTGAAGAAATGTGTACATTTTTTTAAAAAAAATATATTTTTTTCTTAGGGAAAATATCCGTATCTGCATTAGGGAATTTATTGTTATATTCCTCAGAGAAAACATAAATTTCCCCTTTGAAAATGTCGCTAATTTCCTTAGAGAAAGTAGCAATATTTTTTCTTTGAGAAAATTTCCATATTCCTTAGGAAATATATCCATATTTTCCTTTGGGGAAAAAATTAATATTTCCCTTGGGAATATAGTTATATTTTCCTTGGAGAAAAAGGTCCACATATTTCTAAGGGAAGTTATCCAAAATATCCACATAATAAGGCAAAAATAAAAAATATCCACATTTCCATTGAGCAAAATATCCATATTTTCCTTTGGAAAAATATCGATATTTCATTGGAGAAAATATTGTTTTTTTTTTTCTGGGAAAACATTTATATTTTTTCGAGAATATAAATATGAATTTTTTCACATTTTTCGTAGAGATAATTTCCATATTTTCTTAGGGGAAAATTTATATATTTTCTTTGGGGACATTTTTCATGTTTTCGTTAAAAAAAAAGAAATTTTTCTATGTTAAAATAACAGTATGTTCCGTAGGGAAATCCACAGGGAAAATATTCATATTTTTCCATAGAGAAAATATCCATATTTTTTATAGAGAAAATATCCACATTTTCTTTTTTGTTCGTTATGAAAAATACCCATATTTTCTTTAAAGAAAATATCCATATTCTCCTTAGCAAAAATATCCATATTTTCCTTTGAGAAAATATCCAAATTTTCCCAGGAAAAATATCCATATTTTCATTATTTTAAATTTAGTAAATAATATTTTCTTTAAATATATTTTCTTTAGAGAAAACATCTATATTCTCCTTAGCAAAAATATCCATATTTTCCTTTGAGAAAATATCCATATTTCTATAGAGAAAATATTCAAATTTTCCTTATTTATATTGGGAAAAATATCCATATTTTCTTTAGCGAAAATATCCATATTTTCTTTAAAGAAAATATCCATATTCTCCTTAGTAAAAATATCCATATTTTCCTTTGAGAAAATATCCAAATTTTCCCAGGAAAAATATCCATATTTTCTTTAGAGAAAACATCTATATTCTCCTTATCAAAAATATCCATATTTTCCTTGGGGAAAATATCCATATTTCTATAGAGAAAATATCCAAATTTTCCTTATTTATATTGGGAAAATATCCATATTTTTCTTAAAGAAAATATTCAAATTTTCCCAGGAAAAATATCCATATTTTCCTTAGGGAAAACATCTATATTCTCCTTAGCAAAAATATCCATATTTTCCTTTGAGAAAATATCCATATTTCTATAGAGAAAATATTCAAATTTTCCTTATTTATATTGGGAAAAATATCCATATTTTCCTTAGAGAAAATATCCAAATTTTCCTAGGAAAAATATCCACATTTTCTTTAGAGAAAATATCCAAATTTTTCATAGTAAAACTATCCATATTTTCCTTTGGGAAAATAGTTTCATTTTTCTTAGAGAAAATAACCATTAAATTCTTAAGGGAAATTATCCAAAACATCCACATTTCGCTTGGGGAAAATATCCATATTTTCCTTGAGGTATATATCCGTATTCTCCTTGGAAAATATCCACAATTTTTCTCGAGAAAATATTATTTTTTCTAAAAAAATATTTATATTTTTCTTGGGAAAACATTCATATTTTTCATAGGATATTTTTTAGGATTTTTCCTTATGGAAAATAACCATATTTTCGTTACGGAAAATATATTTTATTAGGGAAAATATCAAAATTTTCCTTATGAAAAGTATCCATTTCGTTACGGAAAATATCCATATTTTCCATAGAGAAAACACCTATATTCTCCTTAGCAAAAATATACATATTTTCCTTTGAGAAAATATCCATATTTCTTTAGAGAAAATATCCATATTTTCCTTATTTATATTGGGGAAATATCCATACATCATTTAGAGAAAATATCCAAATTTTCCGTAGGAAAAATATCCATATTTTTTTTTAGAGCAAATTTCCAAATTTTTCTTAGTAAAAGTATCCATATTTTCTATTGGGAAAATAGTTTTATTTTCCTTAGAGAAAATATTCATTAAATATCTAAGGGAAATTATCTAAAATACCCATATTTCGCTTGGGGAAAATATCCAAATTTCCCTTGAGGTATATATCCGTATTTTCCTTGGAAAATGTCCACAATTTTTCTGGAGAAATATTATTTTTTCCTGGAAAAAATATTTATATTTTTCTTGGGAAAATATTCATATTTTTCCTTGGGGAAAAATAAAATTTTTGTTTTGTGAAAATAACCGTATTTTCCTTAGAGAAAATATCCATATTTCACTTAAGAAAATATCTATGTTTTCCTTAGGGAAAATATCCATTTTTGTTTAGGTAAAATATTTATATTTTTATTAGGAAAAATTTCCAAACTTTCCGTAGAGATTATCTCCATATTTTCTTCGGGAAAAAATATTTATATTTACGTTAATAAAATAAAAACATATTTCAGAGTTAAAAATAGTATTTTCCTTAGAGAAATCCACATTTTCCTAAGGCAAAATTTCGATATTGTCCTTGGGAAATATATCCATATGCTATTGCTTCTGGAGAATGTCAATAAAAATATCTCTAGTTTCCTTAGGGAAATTATCGATTTTTTTTGTGAAAAAATATCAAAAATTTTATTTTGAAAACTATGATATTTTCCCCTAGAAATATTTCCAAATTTTCATCAGAAAAAATATCCAAAAAATGAAATTTTGTGCCACACTACTAAAAAAGTACGAATTTTTGGTCAATTATGGTTAATTATTGTGAATTAGGGCCAAAATCTTCCTTAATGTCCCTCTTTATGAGGAAAATGTCAATGAGAGAAAGATTCTTCATCAAATTTGACCATAAGTCTCTGAACAAACCCAATCTCTAGCTATAACGCAAATCACCGATATCACATTTCCAATTTAGATATAAAAAAGTAGGAAAGAGTTTTGGTCAATTTGGTCAATTTGGTCCCATAATACCTCATTTTGGGGAAATGAAGTCAATGAAATAAAAATTCTTCATCAAATTTGACTATAAGTCTCCAAACAAAGCCAAGCTCTGGCTATAATGTAAATCATTCAAATCTCTAATCTAATATAGAAACAAAAAATAATTTTTGGTATAATGTGTGCTTTTTTAGGATTGGACTATTATCTGCCTTTATACATAACTTTTTGGGGGTTATGTCAATGAAAGAAATATTGTGCGTGAAATTTCACTATAGGTCTCAGAACAAAGGTATTGCCTAAACACAACACAAATCATAAAAAATTCGACCACAATTTGGCTATATAAACATGAACGAATTTTTGGTCGAATGTTTACTTTTTTGGAATTGGGGACAAAATCTTCCTTAACACCAGACTTTAGGGGGATGATGCCAATAGAAGAAATATTTTACATCAGGTTTCACTATAGGTCTTGAAACACAACCAATATTTAGCTATAAAACAAACCGTTATAATCAAGGCCACAATTTGGCTATGTAAATATGAAAGAATTTTTGGTGAAATTTGAACTTTTTCCAATGCGGGGCCAGAATCTCCATCAATACCTCACTCTAATGGGATGATGTTAATGAACAAAATATTCTGCATCAAAATTCACTATGGGTCTCAGAATAAAGGCCTTTCCTAGACACAACACAAATCATAGAAATGTCGGCTACAATTTGACTATATAAACATGAAAGATTTGTTGGTCGAATTTTTAATTTTTTTGGAATTGGGGCCAAAATCTCCCTTAACACCTGACTTTAGGGGGATGATGCCAAATGAAAAAAATATTCTACATCAGATTTCACTATAGCTCTTCAAACACAACCAATAGTTAACTATTAAATAAACCATTGTAATCAAGGCCACAATTTGGCTATGTAAATATAAAAGAATTTTTGGTGAAATTTGCACTTTTTCCAATGCGGGGCCAGAATCTCCATCAATGCCTCACTCTAGGGGGATGGTACTAATGAAAGAAATATTCTACAACAAATTTCACTATAGGTCTCTGAACAAAGTGAATCTCTAGCTATAATGCAAATCACTAAAAATCCGTCCACAAATTGGCCCTTCAAACTGCATGAATTTTTGGTCAATTTTATACTTTTTCCAAGTAGTGCTAAAATTGCCCTAAATACTTCACTCTGGAGCAATAATGGCAATGAAAGAAATATTCTACGTCAAATTTCACTATAGGTCTCCGAACACACCCAAACTCCAGTTTTAATACAAACCATTAAAATCTAGGCCACAATTCAGCTCTCTAAATATGAAAAAATTGTTGGTGATATTTGCACTTTTCCCAATTTGGGACCAGAATCTTCCTCAATACAGCACTCTAGTGAAATGTTGCTAATGAAAGAAATAATCTACATAAAATTTTACTATAAGTCTCTGAATAAGGCCAAGCTCTAGCTTTAATACAAATAATTAAAATTCAGCCATAATTTGACTTATAAGCATAAAAGAATTTTTGGTCAATTTTGTGATTTTTCAGGTAAAGTCCAAAATTCCCTTTATACCTCAATTTAGACCAATGTTGTCTATGGAAGAAATATTCTTCATCAAATTTGATTGTAGGTCTCCGGACAAATCCAAGCAGTAGCTAAAGTGCAAATCATTAATATAGCGGCCACAATTTGCCTATGTAATAAATTTCGGTCAATTTTCTACTTTCTTTGGATTTGAGCCAATATCTCCCTTAATACCTCACTTTAGGGGGATGATGTCAATGAAAACAATATTCTGCGTCAAATTTGACTATAGGTCCCCCAACAAACTAAATCCGTAGCTATAATGAAAAATCCTTAAAATTCCCGTCAAAATTTGGCTATATAAAGAAAGGCAGTGTTTTTTATTTCTTTGATTTTTCTTCTATATTGTAAATATCTTCCTCAATACCTGACATTAGAGAGAGTGGTGTCATTGAGGAAAATATTCTTTAACGAATTTCACTAAACATAAATTAGGAGCAACAATTTGCCTATATAAATAATTGTTTTGAAGGACTTGTCATTTTTTTGCATTTACCTCTGTGTGACTCAAAGGTAGTTTATTTTATTTTACATAATATTTTAAATGTTTAAATGTTCCTTCTTGCCCAGAGGCTATCATTGTCCACATTCGCTCATGTCCCCCATGTTTAATTTAATTTGTTCTTGTTCTTCTGTAATCTCCATTACTAGTGATCTCCGGTCACTGCCATGGATGTTGATGTAGGTTCAGTCCACATTTAAATCAATGCCGTATTGTTTTCATTTTGTAAATGGAGAGGGGGAGGGGGGGGGGGAATACTAAAAGAGAATATCAGCTATCTATGGAGTCGTGGCAGTAGCCTGCCGACGTCTTCTACAACAAGAAGGCAATGATCTTTGCTGTGACGACACAGTGAGCGGTATGATGGGTAACATGGTGGTGAAGCGGAGATGGATGGGTGGTTGTATAATAGCCAAAGTGTAATCTAGTGTTCAAAACACGTTTTTGCTCTACGACGTTTGTTGCTTGTTTTTTTTTTTTGCAAGGGTCTTTAACCCTTTGCATAACATGCAACTGGCGTTCAATGCACTCTTCGAGTCGTTCGTACGTTCGCTTTTGCAGCAGAAGCTATTCAAGTCTAGCACATAAACGTCATCATTTCACGCTCTATTGCCAGAGTTTTGTTTGGCATTCTGCCTGGCAAACGAGTAAGATCACTTCTACTACTTCTACTCTACTGTTGCTGTGGCGGCTACGGCTACGTGCCTGCCACTCAGCACATTTTTCAAGGGGTACTATGGCAATATGTTGCATTTTACATGCAGTAAGAAGGAATAGTTTTTTATGCCTGCACACACACACACTCATTATTTAATAGCTTTATTCTGCGTGCCAACAAAACGAAACGACCAACTAACCAGTCAGCCTGCCAACCTACCTTTTGCTGCCTAGAGTGAGTTCTTGTTGGGCCCCTCTCAGAACAAATGCGCCGTAGCCAGTTTAGTAAGGCACTGTGTGTTGAGTTTTGTAACTGTTTTCCACAATTTAAAATTGCCAAGTTCTTCAAACCAGGTTGCAATTCAGGCGTCTAGTCATTGCACCATTGCCATGGTTCTCTAGTATGGAGTAGCGAGTGCATCATCGTCATCCCACCTATAAATGTAAGTTGTGGCGTTCGTTGATTCCTTTCACTGGGATTTGTTTGGTGTGTGTTTGTGTGTGTTTTTCTGTGCGATTAGAGTTTCATCACTTTTTTTGGATTTCTGGTTTTTGTAAAACAGAAAGTTCTATGAATTTTCTGAAAAATCCCAAGTTGCAAGGCATGGGAGTCTTGTTCTAATGCCGAAGTTGCTTAGCTGATGTTAAGATGAAATGATGATGACGTTGATTGTTGCTGTGACTTGATTTGGTTGTTGCTTGGAATGCCAATTATGTGCAGATCTCAAATGTTTTTGGTGCGGTATGACAAAAGTTCTGGGACCAGGGGAAAATTTGCGAAATTTTTCTTAGAAAAAAAACCAACAAAATCCTCTAAGAAAAACTTGAAAAAAATACGAAAAATTAAGAGGTCTTCTTTAAGAAATTTCTCAAACATTAACATTTCTATACGAAATGTTAAGTAACATTAACATTTCTATACGAAATGTTAACTAACATTAACATTTCTATACGAAATGTTAACTAACATTAACATTTCTATACGAAATGTTAACTAACATTAACATTTCTATACGAAATGTTAACTAACATTAACATTTCTATACGAAATGTTAACTAACATTAACATTTCTATACGAAATGTTAACTAACATTAACATTTCTATACGAAATGTTAGCTAACATTAACATTTCTATACGAAATGTTAACTAACATTAACATTTCTATACGAAATGTTAACTAACATTAACATTTCAATACGAAATGTTAACTAACATTAACATTTCCATACGAAATGTTAATTAACATTTCTATACGAAATGTTAACTAACATTAACATTTCTATACGAAATGCTAACTAACATTAACATTTCTATACGAAATGCTAACTAACATTAACATTTCTATACGAAATGCTAACTAACATTAACATTTCTATACGAAATGTTAACTAACATTAACATTTCTATGCGAAATGTTAACTAACATTAACATTTCTATACGAAATGTTAACTAACATTAACATTTCAATACGAAATGTTAACTAACATTAACATTTCTATACGAAATGTTAACTAACATTAACATTTCTATACGAAATGTTAACTAACATTAACATTTCTATACGAAATGTTAACTAACATTAACATTTCTATACGAAATGTTAACTAACATTAACATTTCTATACGAAATGTTAACTAACATTAACATTTCTATACGAAATGGTAACTAACATTAACATTTCTATACGAAATGTTAACTAACATTAACATTTCTATACGAAATGTTAACTAACATTAACATTTCTATACGAAATGTTAACTAACATTAACATTTGCGTGAGTACAGTTCCGGAAATAGGGGGAAATTTTCTTTGAAAAAAAACTAACAAAATCGTGTAAGGAAATCTTGGAAAATTCAAAAAAAAATTAAGAGACTTTTTAATTGAAATTCCCCCAAATATTTTCTTGTTGAAAATTTTCAAAATTTTTTTATAAACAATTGTACAATTTTTCTTAGAATATTTTAAAATTTTTCTATTAAAATGTTATGATTTTTTTTTTATTGATTTTTTTAAGATTTTTGCTATTGAAAATTTTGTCATTGAAAATTTTCAAAATTTTTTGGGGACAATTGTAAATTTTTTCTTAGAAAATTTTATAATTTTCCTATGAAAATTTTATGAATTTTGAATTTTTTCTTAGAAAATTTTCCTTCGAAATATTTTCCTCATTTCTCAATTCAACCCAAGTTTTCCCCAAGTTGCCATGAACACCTGTTTCATTTGGCCCACAACCTAAAACAGCCTTGTCACCTGAAGAAGAAGAATAAAAGCTTAAAGTCCAAAATAAGTTGGTGGATAATAAAAATACCCTACCCTGTTTTTCGCAAATTGTTATCACACCTTTGAGACAGAGATTCGAAATGTTTTGTTGGTACTTTTGTTCTATTTCATAAGTTTTATTAGCTAAAAATTTCAGCATTGAGCCCGCCAAATCAAAGTACACATAAAGCGTGTTTATACGCCTTATACTCCTTGCTTGCCTTCCTCTTCTTCTTCATCCAACGTTTCTTAAGACACACTTTGTGCAAAAAAAAAACACAGCACAGAACATGGAAAAGAATTCCACAATTCCACGTTTCAAAGTGTAGAGAAGGGAAACGCAAAAAAGCAGAACTGAACAGACTGACAGACAAACAAATAAACAGAAAACAAAACATTACAATTCGTGCGAAAGTGAATGACCTCCATTAACCGCCATTATATGTTGGATGGATATATAACTGAAGGTATGTGTTCAATATATAAGTATGTGCTTATACCTATATGCGTATGCCGGTCCGTCTGTTTCGCGATTTTTGCAAACAAAAAAAGAACAAAACAGCCACTCATAAGAATCGCAAGTCACACACAATCTTTGCTCCACACAACAGAAGTCACCAATAACCACCATCATCATCAGTAGGGCCAGCCGCCACATTTGGTATTATTTAATTTTCTGTTTATTCGTTTTTAAGTTTGTTTTCTTCCCAATCTTCTTCTTCTCCTTCTTGTTTTGTTTGACTAACAGTCTGCGGCCAGACAATGGCCAAGTGAATCTGATGAATTGTGTTAGTCGTTAATTGTTTTTTTTTTTTTTGCTTTGTTTAATGTGGAACAGTTTAGAGAGTGATTAATTAGTCATTGGTTTCCACAAGAACAAGGGAATTAACATTTCTTTAGAATATACAGAATAAAAATAAAATTCAAATTAACATACATCAACATTGCTATACGGAATGTTAACTAACATTAACATTTCTATACGACAAGTTAACTAACATTAACATTTCTATACGAAATGTTAACTAACATTAACATTTCTATACGAAATGTTAACTAACATTAGCTTTTCTATACAAAATGTTAACTAACATTAACATTTCTATACGAAATGTTAACTAACATTAACATTTCTATACGAAATGTTAACTAACATTAACATTTCTATACGAAATGTTAACTAACATTAACATTTCTATACGAAATGTTAACTAACATTAACATTTTTATACGAAATTTTAACTAACATTAACATTACTATACGAAATGTTAACTAACATTAACATTTCTATACGAAATGTTAACTAACATTAAAATTTTCTAAGAGAAATGTTAACTAACATTAACATTTCTATACGAAATGTTAACAAAACATTAACAATTCTATAGGAAATGTTAAGTAACATTAACATTTCTATACGAAATGTTAACTAACATTAACATTTCTATACGAAATGTTAACTAACATTAACATTTCTATACGAAATGTTAACTAACATTAACATTTCTATACGAAATATTAACTAACATTAACATTTCTATACGAAATGTTAACTAACATTAACATTTCTATACGAAATGATAACTAACATTAACATTTCTATACGAAATGTTAACCAACATTAACATTTCTATACAAAATGTTAACTAACATTAACATTTTTATACGAAATTTTAACTAACATTAACATTACTATACGAAATGTTAACTAACATTAACATTTCTATACGAAATGTTAACTAACATTAAAATTTTCTAAGAGAAATGTTAACTAACATTAACATTTCTATACGAAATGTTAAATACCATTAATATTTCTATACGAAATGTTAACTAACATTATCATTTTTATACCGAAATGTAAACCAACATTAACATTTCCATACGAAATGTTAACTAACATTAACATTTCTATACGAAATTGTGAACTAACATTAACATTTCTATACGAAATGTTAACTAACATTAACATTTCTATGCGATATGTTAACTCACATTAACATTTCTATACGAAATGTTAACTTACATTAACATTTCTATACGAAATGTTAACTAACATTAACATTTCTACAAGTAATGTTAACTTACATTAACATTTCTATACAAAATGTTAACTAACAACAACATTTCTATACGAAATGTTATTCAACATTAACATTTCTATGCAAAATGTTAACTAACATTAACATTTCTATACGAAATGTTAACTAACATTAACATTTCTATACGAAATGTTAACTAACATTAACATTTCTATACGAAATGTTAACTAACATTAACATTTCTATACAAAATGTTAACTAACATTAACATTTCTATACGAAATGTTAACTAACATTAACATTTCTATACGAAATGTTAACTAACATTAACATTTCTATACGAAATGTTAACTAACATTAACATTTCTATACGAAATGTTAACTAACATTAACATTTCTATACGAAATGTTAACTAACATTAACACTTCTATAAGAAATGTTAACTAACATTAACATTTCTATACGAAAGAATAACTAATATTAACATTTCTATACGAAATGTCAACTAACATTAACATTTCTATACGAAATGTTAACTAACATTAACAGTTCTATACGAAATGTCAACTAACATTAACATTTCTATACGAAATGTTAACTAACATTAATATTTTAGTTAACATTTCTCATAGAAATTTTAATTTTAGTTAAAATTTGTCTTCGAAATATTAATGTTATTTAACATTTCGTACAGAAATGTTAATGTTAGTTAACATTTCGTATAGAAATGTTAATGTAAGTTAAAATTTCTCATAGAAGTAGTAATTTTAGTTAACATTTCTTATAGAAATTTTAATGTTAGTTACATTTTTCATAGAAATTTTAATGTTAGTTAACATTTCTCACAGAAATATTAATGTTAGTTAACATTTATCATAGAAATGTTAATGTTAGTTAACATTTATCATAGAAATGTTAATGTTAGTTAACATTTATCATAGAAATGTTAATGTTAGTTAACATTTCGTATAGAAATGTTAATGTTAGTTAACATTTCGTATAGAAATGTTAATGTTAGGTAACATTTCTCAAAGAAATGTTAATGTTAGTTAACATTTATTCTAGGAATGTTATGTTAATTAAATTTTCTCATAGAAATGTTTATGTTAGTTAACATTTTTCAAAGAAGTGTTAATGTTAGATAACATTTCTCATAGAAATGTTAATGTTAGTTAACATTTCGTGTAGAAATGTTAATGTTAGTTAACATTTCGTATAGAAATGTTAATGTTAGTTAACATTTCGTATAGAAATGTTAATGTTAGTTAACATTTCGTATAGAAATGTTAATGTTAGTTAACATTTCGTATACAAATATTAATGTTAGTTAACATTTCGTATAGAAATGTTAATGTTAGTTAACATTTCGTATAGAAATGTTAATGTTAGTTAACATTTCGTATAGAAATGTTAATGTTAGTTAACATTTCGTATAGAAATGTTAATGTTAGTTCACATTTCGTATAGAAATGTTAATGTTAGTTAACATTTCGTATAGAAATGTTAATGTTAGTTAACATTTCGTATAGAAATGTTAATGTTAGTTAACATTTCGTATAGAAATGTTAATGTTAGTTAACATTTCGTATAGAAATGTTAATGTTAGTTAACATTTCGTATAGAAATGTTAATGTTAGTTAACATTTCGTATAGAAATGTTAATGTTAGTTAACATTTCGTATAGAAATGTTAATGTTAGTCAACATTTCGTATAGAAATGTTAATGTTAGTTAACATTTCCTATAGAAATGTTAATGTTAGTTAACATTTCGTAGAGAAATGTTAATGTTAGTTAACATTTCGTATAGAAATGTTAATGTTAGTTAACATTTCGTATAGAAATGTTAATGTTAGATAACATGATGTGTAGAAAGGTTAAGGTTAGTTGATATTTCGTCTAGAAATTTGAATGTTAGATAACATGATGTGTAGAAAGGTTAAGGTTAGTTGATATTTCGTCTAGAAATTTGAATGTTAGTTAACATTTCGTATAGAAATGTTAATGTTAGTTAACATTTCGTATAGATTTGTTAATGTCTGTTATTATTTCTTATAGAAATGTTAATGTTAGTTAACATTTCGTATAGATTTGTTAATGTCTGTTATTATTTCTTATAGAAATGTTAATGTTAATTAACATTTCTTATTTGCGATTTATTATTTATCTTAACTTTCGTTTTGGAAAATTTGAACCTTGTTTAAATTATCCCAACACTCAATCCATCCAGCTTGGCTAGAGAAAAATCTATTCACCCAAATTTTTATCAACTTTCTTTTTTCTCTAAATTTTTTGCTCAATATCGAAAATTTATTTCATTTGATTACAAATTAAATGTGAATAAACTTTTTTGGTAGCCTTTTTTTGGTTTTGCTTGATTGTCGTCGTCCCCAGTCACAACACCACTCCGGGTTAGTTGCACTTTTGGTGCTGCCAATGCACTTTTATTTCATTGCCAAATGCCAAAACTTTCTCGTTTTGCACTGTAAGTTGTTGGTGTTGTTGTTGCTAGCTAGCTCTTGTCATTTGTATGTTGTTTATTGTGGCATTAGACAATGCTATCAAAGTCATTGTGACTTTTAAATTAACAACTGAACTCGAGTATTTTTCCAAACAATTTCACAGTCAATTTTGGCATTTTCGTTTAAACTTTTTTGTTGTTTTTTTCGTTGGCGTCAAAGTTTCCAACAAATGGCTTAAATGTTATCGCAAGTAGGCATTTGTATTGTAATGCAAACAAATTTTGTTGTAACCAACCAATATTTGCGCCTTGGCAATATTTACAATTTTTATTTTTTTTTGGGTTTTGAAAAATAAGAAATGAAAGCATTACGAGGTGTGGGGCTAAAGTTATGAAATCGAAATAATGGGTTAGGTAAAATATAGATGGGACTATCTTGTCTATAAAAGAGATATTCGGATCCCCAAGAATAATATTTTTTAAGGACTTTTTTGGTGACTAACAGACTATTAAACGAATATTTGTAGTAAAAATATATTTTAACAGAGCTTCAGTAAACACTAGGAATTTTTGTAAGAATTTTGTAATGCTTTTTTAATGTGTATAAAAATTTTTAAAAATATATGGAGCACCTATCATGGAGTTTTATAAACCTTTTTCGCTATTTCAACAGACCTCCAACCTTTAAAAATTACTTACGCAGATATAATGCTGAAATTTAAGGAGCCATTATCCTGACTTTCTAATTTTTGAATACTTATTTCCTTGCAAACTAACCCTCGCATATTTTCGAGAAATCCCCTTTCAACAACATTCGTCAAAACTTTGGCGAAAATTTAAGGCATTTGCCCCCTTAAAGTCATCAAAGAGAGCAAAAACCTTTTAGCTAGCTGATCATAGTCGAAGCAAAACAAAAAAAGTTATACAAAACTTGGAAGCCTACACTTTTTAACACCAGTTGCATATTTTCACTTTAGATAGGAAGGTCAAAATCCTCAGAAAACAGATAGACACACACAAGCATTTCGACAATGGCGACTACGACGACAATGAACCATAATAGCGCCAACCATACTGGGTGCCCACAATGCATTCGATGAGCTGGTTGGCAGTTACTGGGGTATAATAACCCCACAGAAAACGTCATCAGCTGCTGCTGCAACTGCCGCAGAAATAACAATTCACTTTGGCCATTACAAGTTATGGCGAGCGAACAAACCATGCCATTCCCGAACAGGCCGGCAGCCAGTGTTAGGCCATTGAAGGCGGCATGCATTTCCATACTAAACAACCAACAACATTATGGGGTATGCATAAGTCACTAAACTTTCATTCAAACGATCAGCAGCAGCAACAGCAGCCAAGGAGTTGGCCGGGACGGGACGTAATGCTTTGGCAAACTACACAGCTTTGGACTCCTAGCAATAGGAATTGTTGCTAGCTCTCTGCCTAGCTGCAGTTACAGGCAATCCCCATATTTTTCAATAGTTTAAGAGGTCTTTTATTGTGGTTTGACGACGACTGACTCTACCTTTGGACAAACGCAGCCAGGCAGTCATGTTTTGATAAACCAAAGTTAACCCTGCCACAAGGAGGACGAGGAACCTTAAGGCTGTCGGACTCACTAAGTGACTGGCAGAGTGTTGGTCTTTGATAATAATGTGGGTTTGTATTATCGTCATTCGACCACTCAGCCACTGCCACTACTTATGGTGAATGTCTCTGTCACTGGTGCTGGTTGGGCCTTTGGCTTTGAAAATGCATTTCTTTTTTTGCGAAGTTTTTTTTTTTCATTGGGTAGAGTGCAATCACCTTAGTAGGCTAAGGAAAATAACAACAACAACAAACACATATGAAATGGATAGCTGTTGCGATGAGTGTGGCAATGACGTTGTGAACGAAGGGTCCAGATATGACGAAGATAATAAGTTTCTTCTAAAAACATTAATGTTAGTTAACATTTCTTATAGAAATTAAATTCAGTTAACATTTCTTATAGAAATGTTAATGTTGGGTCAATTTTCGTATGGACATGTTATTGCTAATGTTAGTTAACATTTCGTATAGAAATGTTAATGGTAGTTAACATTTATTTTAGACATGTTAATGTTAGTTAACATTTCGTATAGAAATGTTAATGTTAGTTAACATTTCGTATAGAAATGTTAATGTTAGTTAACATTTCGTATAGAAATGTTAATGGTAGTTAACATTTATTTTAGACATGTTAATGTTAGTTAACATTTCGTATAGAAATGTTAATGTTAGTTAACATTTCGTATAGAAATGTTAATGTTAGTTAACATTTCGTATAGAAATGTTAATGTTAGTTAACATTTCGTATAGAAATGTTAATGTTAGTTAACATTTCGTATAGAAATGTTAATGTTAGTTAACATTTCGTATAGAAATGTTAATGTTAGTTAACATTTCGTATAGAAATGTTAATGTTAGTTAACATTTCGTATAGAAATGTTAATGTTAGTTAACATTTCGTATAGAAATGTTAATGTTAGTTAACATTTCGTATAGAAATGTTAATGTTAGTTAACATTTCGTATAGAAATGTTAATGTTAGTTAACATTTCGTATAGAAATGTTAATGTTAGTTAACATTTCGTATAGAAATGTTAATGTTAGTTAACATTTCGTATAGAAATGTTAATGTTAGTTAACATTTCGTATAGAAATGTTAATGTTAGTTAACATTTCGTATAGAAATGTTAATGTTAGTTAACATTTCGTATAGAAATGTTAATGTTAGTTAACATTTCGTATAGAAATATTAATGTTAGTTAACATTTCGTATAGAAATGTTAATGATAGTTAACATTTCGTATAGAAATGTTAATGTTAGTTAACATTTCGTATAGAAATGTTAATGTTAGTTAACATTTCGTATAGAAATGTTAATGTTAGTTAACATTTCGTATAGAAATGTTAATGTTAGTTAACATTTCGTATAGAAATGTTAATGTAAGTTAACATTTCGCATAGAAATGTTAAAGAAAGTTAACATTTCGGTATAGAAATGGTAATGTTAGTTAACATTTCGTATAGAAATGTTAATGTTAGTTAACATTTCGTATAGAAATGTTAATGTTTGTTAACATTTTGTATAGAAATGTTAATGTTTGTTAACATTTCGTATAGAAATGTTAATGTTAGTTAACATTTCGTATAGAAATGTTAATGTTAGTTAACATTTCGTATAGAAATGTTAATGTTAGTTAACATTTCGTATAGAAATGTTAATGTTAGTTAACATTTCGTATAGAAATGTTAATGTTAGTTAACATTTCGTATAGAAATGTTAATGTTAGTTAACATTTCGTATAGAAATGTTAATGTTAGTTAACATTTCGTATAGAAATGTTAATGTTAGTTAACATTTTGTATAGAAATGTTTTCGTATAGAAATGTTAAGGTTAGTTAACATTTCGTATAGAAATGTTAATGTTAGTTAACATTTCGTATAGAAAGGTTAATGTTAGTTAACATTTCGTATAGAAATGTTAATGTTAGTTAACATTTCGTATAGAAATGTTAATGTTAGTTTACATTTCGTATAGAAATGTTAATGTTAGTTAACATTTCGTATAGAAATGTTAATGTTAGTTAATATTTCTTATAGGAATGTTAATGTTAGTTAACATTTCGTATAGAAATGTTAATGTTAGTTAACATTTCGTATAGACATTTTAATGTTAGTTAACATTTCGTATAGACATTTTAATGTTAGTTAACATTTCGTATAGAAATGTTAATGTTAGTTAACATTTCGTATAGAAATGTTACTGTTAGTTAACATTTCGTATGGAAATGTTAATGTTAGTTAACATTTCGTATAGAAATGTTAATGTTAGTTAACATTTCGTATAGAAATGTTAATGTTAGTTAACATTTCGTATAGAAATGTTAATGTTAGTTAACATTTCGTATAGAAATGTTAATGTTAGTTAACATTTCGTATAAAAATGTTAATGTTAGTTAACATTTCGTATAGAAATGTTAATGTTAATTAACATTTCGTATAGAAATGTTAATGTTAGTTAACATTTCGTATAGAAATGTTAATGTTAGTTGACATTTCGTATAGAAATGTTAATGTTAGTTAACATTTCGTATAGAAATGTTAATGTTAGTTAATATTTCTTATAGGAATGTTAATGTTAGTTAACATTTCGTATAGAAATGTTAATGTTAGTTAACATTTCGTATAGACATTTTAATGTTAGTTAACATTTCGTATAGAAATGTTAATGTTAGTTAACATTTCGTATAGAAATGTTACTGTTAGTTAACATTTCGTATAGAAATGTTAATGTTAGTTAACATTTCGTATAGAAATGTTAATGTTAGTTAACATTTCGTATAGAAATGTTAATGTTAGTTAACATTTCGTATAGAAATGTTAATGTTAGTTAACATTTCGTATAGAAATGTTAATGTTAGTTAACATTTCGTATAGAAATGTTAATGTTAGTTAACATTTCGTATAGAAATGTTAATGTTAGTTAACATTTCGTATAGAAATGTTAATGTTAGTTAACATTTCGTATAGAAATGTTAATGTTAGTTAACATTTCGTATAGAAATGTTAATGTTAGTTAACATTTCGTATAGAAATGTTAATGTTAGATAACATTTCTTATAGATATTTTAATGTTAGTTAACATTTCGTATAGAAATGTTAATGTTAGTTAACATTTCGTATAGAAATGTTAATGTTAGTTAACATTTCGTATAGAAATTTTAATGTTAGTTAACATTTCGTATAGAAATGTTAATGTTAGTAAACATTTTGTATAGAAATGTTAATGTTAGTTAATATTTCGTATAGAAATGTTAACTTTTGATATGATTTCCGGTTTTCCCAGAACTCAATGTTCTGGGTTCATATGTATTATCTTTTTAACCCCATAACCTTCTTTGATATTTCGTAATAACTCTCTGCTTAAATATTTTGGCTTAGGTTTGTAGATTTTTTAACAAAACTGCGCAAAAAAGCTAATTTTTGTTATTTTGACTTTTCCTTCTTTAGAACGCACAAAAACAAGCCAGCATAGCGAGCGACGTTCTGACGTTAGTTCCATTTTGTTGTTGTTGTTTTTGTTTATTATGTTGACGGCTTTAATGAAATTGTTATGACATCATTGAGGTTTTTTAACCCGCTCAACAATAATAAACAAAAAGCAAAAAAAAAAAGAATCTCAACAAAATCAAAACCTTACACCAAAAATCCCATTTTCTGGCCAGTAATGAAAAATGAAGTAAGACTTAAACCAAGCAAAGAAAAAACATTCTCAAAACAAAAATTTTGTAAACAATTATGGATAACAAAGGAAAAGCGAAAAATATAAATTTTTTTTGTAGAATTTTCTAAACAAAACTTTTGGCCGGAAGAGTTGTTTTGGTGGGTTGGGGAGAGAGGAGAATGGCTTTGGACGGCATTAAATTACAAAAAAACGAACAGAAACTTGAAATAGTTGCAAAGAACAAAACCAACAAAAAAAGCGAAACGTATGAAACCACCAACCATCCTAACCCAAATAAATTGCGTTCTTAGGAATTTTGTTGTTTTGGCCATGACTTTATGTAAACAATGTGCTGAAGGTTTTAATTACAGACATTTGTTGTAATGAAGATTTGGTGGATTTTTTTTGTGTATTGTTGTTGTTTGGTTTTAAATTAAATGTAACTCTGATTACGTTCTTTGTAAATAAACAATGAAAAGAAGAGGAAGAAGAAGAAGAAGTAATAGGAAAATTCCAATCATGGAATCATGACTATTGTTTTGTTTTTGCTGTTTTAAAAACGGCTGTGATTTATTGAGCATATTCAGCTAGCTGTATAGAAGGTTTTTACCAAATACTAATACATTGAGATTTTATTAGTTAACTTTTGTTAAAAATCTGTCTATTTAGAAAGGTGAATTTGTGTAACATCCAATAATTATTGAATTCAGCTAGCTGAATTTAAAGAAAATATTAATTTTATTCAATTCAGCTTGCTGAATTAATAGAATATTGCCATATATTACAATTCAGCTAGCTGAATTGCAGAATATCTTTATAAAAGAACATCTTATTAATATTTTATTGATTTTCAAACCATTTTAAGCCTATTCAGCTGGCTGAATTACAAAATACTGCATTACTTGCCTAATTCAGCTAGCTGAATAAGCTTAATAGTAACTCAACATCTATTATATTCAATTATAATTGGAATGTTACTAAGATACGCTAATTCAGTTAGCTGAATAAGGTTGAAAGTGTCCGAAAGTTCATTATATTCAATTATTACCAACATTTTCCTACGATACACTAATTCAGCTAGCTGAATAAGCCTAAAAGTGGACTAAACTAATGAAACGAAGTAAATTAAATGTAAAAATGCCTATTTTTGCTAAATTCAGCTAGCTGAATTGTGAAAAAGTTTACAAAATTAATGAAATGAAACAATGAATGTTGAAGCATTGCTCCTCTACGATAAATTTAGTTTGCTGAATTAGTACATTCCTAGTTAGAAGATAAATTCAGCTAGCTGAATTAACAAATTTCTTCAAATTTATAAAACTTTTTGGCTTTATCTTACAGTTTAATGTTTTTCGAAGGAAATTCAGCAAGCTGAATTAGGATAATTTTTCCTAAAATAATGAAGCGAAGTAAATTAAGTGTAAAAATGCCTCTTATTGTTAAATTCAGCTAGCTGAATTGTGAAAAAGTTTACAAAATTAATGAAATGTACCATGGATGTTGAAGTATTGCTCCTCAGCTTGATGAATTAGCACATTCCTAGTTAGAAGGTAAATTCAGCTAGCTGAATTAACAAATTTCTTCAATTTAATACAAATTTTTGGGCTTATGTTACACATTAATGTATTTTGAAGGAAATTCAGCTAGCTGAATTAGGATAATTTTTCTTAAAATCATGAAATGAAGTAAATTAAGTGTTAAAATGTCACTTTTTGCTAAATTCAGCTAGCTGAATTCTGAAAATTAATGAAATAAAGTATGGGAGTTGCAGTATTGGCTCGCTCCGATAAATTCAGCTAGCTGAATTGGCACATTCCTAGTTAGAAGGTAAATTCAGCTAGCTGAATTGACAAATTTATACAGTTGTATATGCTTTTGGGACTTATTTTAAAGTTTAATGGTTCTCTAAGCAAATTCAGCTAGCTGAATTAAGGTAATTTTTTTAAAAACTATTTAATTATAGTGCTAAAAATGTAGTTATGCATATTTTTGCTAAATTCAGCTAGCTGAATTGCAAAAATTTTGCATAATTTATAAACTAAAGGCATGGCAGTTATAGTATTGGCTCTCTACGTTAAATTCAGCTAGCTGGATTGACAATTTTTTAGCTAGAAGGTAAATTCAGCTAGCTGAATTGACAAATTTCCACAGTTGTATATGTTTTTGGGACTTATTTTAAAGTTTAATGGTTCTCTAAGCAAATTCAGCTAGTTGAATTAAGGTAATTTTTTTTAAAAACTATTTAATTATAGTGCTAAAAATGTGGTTATGCATATTTTTGCTAAATTCAGCTAGCTGAATTGCGAAAATTTTGCATAATTTATAAACTTAAGGCATGACTGTTATAGTATTGGTTCTCTACGTTAAATTCAGCTAGCTGAATTGGCAAATTATTAGCTAGAAGGTAAATTCAGCTAGCTGAATTAGCACCTTCCTAGTTAGATGGTAAATTCAGCTAGCTGAATTAACAAATTTCTTCAATTTAATAAAATTTTTTGGGATTATCTTACAGTTTAATGTATTTTGAAGGAAATTCAGCTAGCTGAATTAGGCTAATTTTTGCTAAAATAATGAAACTATGTAAATTAAGTGTAAAAATTCCTCTTTTTGCTAAATTCAGCTAGCTGAATTGTGAAAAAGTTTACAAAATTAATGAAATGAAGCGAGGATGTTGATGTATTGCTACTTTACGATAAATTCAGCTTGATGAATTAGCACATTCCTAGTTAGAAGGTAAATTCAGCAAGCTGAATTAACAAATTTCTTCAATTTAATAAAACTTTTTGGCTTTATCTTACAGTTTAATGTATTTTGAAGGAAATTCAGCTAGCTGAATTAGGCTAATTTTTGCTAAAATAATGAAACGAAATAAATTAAGTGTTAAAATGCCTCTTTTTGCTAAATTCAGCTAGCTGAATTGTGCAAAAGTTTACAAAATTAATAAAATGAACCATGGATGTTGAAGTATTGCCCCTCTACGATAAATTCAGCTTGATGAATTAGCACATTCCTAGTTAGAAGGTAAATTCAGCTAGCTGAATTAACAAATTTCTACAATTTTATATGTTTTTTGGACTTATTTTAAAGTTTAATCAGTTTCTAAGCACATTCAGCTAGCTGAATTGGGGTATTTTTTTTAACTATTTAAATATAGAACTAAAAATGTTGTGATGCATACTTTTGCTAAATTCAGCTAGCTGAATTGCGAAAATTTTGCATAATTTATATACTAAAGGCATGGAAGTTATAGTATTGGGCCTCGCCGTTAAAATCAGCTAGCTGAATTGTTAATTTTTTAGCTAGTAGTTAAATTCAGCTAGCTGAATTAACAAATGTCTAAAATTTTATATGGTTTTGGGACTTATCTTATAGTTTAATGGGTTTCTAGGCAAATTCAGCTAGCTGAATTAGGGTAATTTTAAAAAAAAAATATTCAAATATAGTGCCCAAAATGTGGTAATGTTTTTGCTAAATTCAGCTAGCTGAATTGCGAAAATTTTGCATAATTTGTAAGCTAAAGGCATGGAAGTTATGGTATTGGCTCTCAACGTTAAACTCAGCTATTTGACTGCATTTTTAGCGAAACAATTCAATAATTTGTCGCCAAATTATACTAATTCAGCTAGCTCAATTTCCTAAGAAATTCATTAATCTCTAAAATAAGTTCGGAAAGCATATTAAATCGAAGAAATGTGCGAATTCAGCTAGCTGAATATATCTTCTAGCTAGAAATGCGTCAATTCAGCTAGCTGGATTGTGAAAAAGTTTACAAAATTAAGTAAATAAAGCATGTAAATTGTAGTATTGGTTTCTTCCGACAAATTCAGCTAGCTGAATTGACACTTTTCTAGCTAGAAGATATATTCAGCTAGCTGAATTCGCACATTTCTTCGATTTAATATGTTTTCTGAACTTATTTTAGAGATTAATGAATTTCTTAGCAAATTCAGCTAGCTGAATTGGTATAAATTGGCGAAAAATTATTGAATTGTTTCGCTAAAATTGCAGTAATACAATCTTTTGCTAAATTCAGCTAGCTGAATTAAGATAAACGTGCTTTACAATGCAATTCAGTTTGCTGAATTAAAGGTGGATGCTATTAGAATGTAATTCAGCTAGCTGAATTGTAAGAAAATAGAAAAATATTAAAATTCAAATAGCTGAATTACTGTAAAATTATGTTACAATAAAATTTAGTTTGCTGAATTAAAAGTGTATGATATTAAAATGTAATTCAGCTAGCTGAATTGTAAGAGAAATGTATATTCTTGTTATGCAGCTAGCTGAATTGCAATAAAAGTGTTCTGAATTACAATTTAGCTTGCTGAATTTCAATAATGTGTTACAAAAATACAATTCAGCAAGCTGAATTTCATGAAAAATTTATAATTCTACAATTCAGCTAGCTGAATTGAAAGAAAGTTGTATTATAACACAATTCAGCTAGCTGAATTCAAAGTATCTATATATATATAAAAATGGTGCAAAAAATGTATAGTAATTCATAAAATGGGAACGGCTAGGCCGATTTCTGTAAAATTTTTTGTCAGTTATTCGTATTTTCGAGGAGAAGGTCTTTACGGAAGAAAATTTTGGAAAATCTCTCTGGAAAAGTCGGAAAATTGGAAAAATCGAAAATTGAGTTTTTGTATGAAATTTTATTTCTTAATAGCGAGACGAAGTTCGCCGGTTCCGCTAGTATGTTATAAAAATGTAATTCAGCTAGCTGAATTCAAAGTATATGTTATAAAACTGCAATTCAGCTAGCTAAATTTAAAGAAAACCTCTGTAATACTTTAATTCAGCTAGCTGAATTCACCTAATATTCGCTAAATTTTCATTGATGATTTTCCATAAAATGCGTATTCCTCGTATCCATTCAATATCCCCTCATTTTTGAATTTCATCATAATTATAGTACCTTGAAAAAAATTCTATGGAATTACCTTCGCAAAAGAAGCAATGGGATGTAGCCCCGCTACTAGCTTCTCTCACATGTGTTGTGTTGGCAAAAGCAATGACTTTTTGCCAAGATTTGCGCCAAGATCATTGCACTTTGGCGTCATAATAAACGATTAAACAGCAAGAGTGCCTGAGAGGCAGAGAGAGAGGGCAGACAAGAGTAAACATTTCGTTACAACTGATCGTGAACTACGACAACAATCGTGGCAGCAACCTATGCAACAATTTCTGTGTATGAGAAATGCCTTGATTTTGTCTGTTGTGTTGTGGCCATGATCATGCCACTACTATTGCTGGCAGGCAATGATGAAGATCATGATCATCATGAGAGGAACCAAAATGAAGATAATAGTTGTGCAGCCATTCGGCTAGATTGCAAGTCATTTTTGCTGTAAAAATAATCATCTGGTTAGTGTTGGTGGTGTGGTTGTTGCTGTTGTTTTTTTCTGTTGTTAGCTTAACTGGTCATTGGTGCTCTGGTTCATTGCCATCAAGCATGGGGTAACTAACCCAAACAACAACGACGACGACAACATATCGTAAAAAGCGAACGACAATCGCAAACCTACCGACAACAACCAACCACAACAACGACGACCAGGACGAGAAGGCAGCAACATATTTGCCAATAATATTCCACACGTCATGAAGAAGAAAGTCTCTTATCGTTAATATTTTTTTTGAGGGTTCTGTGAGAGGAGCGTGAGAGGAAGAGAATATGCAGTATTAAGGGGATTCACATTCTATAAAATAAACGAATAAATAAACTGTTGTCCTCAAAAAAGTAATAAATACTTTTTTTTAAATTTTTTAAATTTTTTAATGAAAGGAATATGCGTTTCCTGTTGAAATATTTCCCCCATGTGAACCCCCCTTATATACTAAACTAACCAATAAAATGCATATTGATCATTGCATATCACAAGGACAACAAACTCAATGGAATCAACGATCCACGTTGTTGGCTGGTGTCAAGCATGACATGACAACGATTTACAACAATTCGTGGAGTAGAGTGTGGGTTTTCCAATAATAGTTGGGAAGAGTGGTGGTCTGGGATAGTTGTTCGTTGCAATGAACTACAGGCACATTGAACTTCAAAATATGTACAAAGAAATCAAAGAGAGGAGTTACAACTAAGGCGTTTCTATGCACGTTATTGAACTTTTTTGGATAATTTTTCTTTCTTTCTCCTTTAGTGGATAAAAGGTGAATGAAAGGAAGTTAAGAAGGCAAATACCTTTTAAAAATGCAAAGAAAAGAAAAAAATTGCGACGACTCAAAGGAGAAAAGTCGAAAGTTGTTGGCCCAAGGAAAACACAACAACAACAAAACTGATCACAATCTGGTGGAGTTTTTTTTTCTTTTTGGAGGAGTGAAATTTTTTATTTTGATTTCAAAGGAACATTCAAAAGGAATTGCAAAACAATAAATTCAAATATAATTTTTTTGCGAAAAATTCAAGGTGAAATTTTCTTTCAAAAATGAAAGTGAAAATTATGATTTTATTTAGTTTTTAAGGCATATTGATGATAATTCAGCTAGCTGAATTAATCTTGGAGACACATTGCAACAACTTCCATGCTTTATTTCATTAATTTTTGTCAAATGTTTACAATTCAGCTAGCTGAATTAAGCTCAGAGACCCAATATTACAACTTCAACTCTTTATTTAATTAATTAGGCAAAAATATCACAATTCAGCTAGCTGAATGTGGCAAAATGTTGAATTACCACACTCTGCGTTATTCATCTCTGTACTTTTGCAAAAATTTCCCTAATTCAGCTAGCTGAATTTGCTTAGAAATTCATTAATCTCTAAAATAAGTTCAGAAAACATATTAAATCGAAGAAATGTATGAATTCAGCTAGCTGAATATATCTTCTAGCTAGAAATGTGTCAATTTAGCTAGCTGAATTTGTCGAAAAGAAACAATACTACAATCTACATGCTTTATTTACTTAATTTTGTAAACATTTTCACAATTCAGCTAGCTGAATTTAGCAATAAGAGTAATTTTTATACTTAATTTACTTCGTTTCATTATTTTAGCAAAAATTAGCCTAATTCAGCTACCTGAATTTCCTTCAAAATACATTAAACTGTAACATAAGCCCAACAAAATTTATTCAATTGAAGAAATTTGTTAATTCAGCTAGCTGAATTTACCTTCTAACTAGAAATGTGTAATTCAGCTAGCTGAATTTATCGTAGAGAAGCAATACTTCAACATCCATGGTTCATTTAATTAATTTTGTAAACATTTTCACAATTCAGCTAGCTGAATTTAGAAAAAAGAGGCATTTTAACACTTAATTTACTTTGTTTCATTATTTTAGCAAAAATTTGTCTAATTCAGCTAGCTGAATTTCCTTCAAAATACATTAAACTGTAAGATAAAGCCAACAAATTTTATTAAATTAAAGAAATTTTTTTAATTTAGCTAGCTGAATTTACCTTCTAACTAGGAATGTTCTAATTCAGCTAGCTGAATTTATCGTAGAGGAGCAATACTTCAACATCCATGGTTAATTTCATTAATTTTGTAAACTTTTTCACAATTCAGCTAGCTGAATTTGGCAAAAAGAGGCATTTTAACACTTAATTTACTTCGTTTTATTATTTTAGCAAAAATTAGACTAATTCAGCTAGCTGAATTTCCTTCAAAATACATTAAACTGTAAGATAAAGCCAAAAAGTTTTATTAAATTGAAGAATTTTTTTAATTCAGCTAGCTGAATTTACCTTCTAACTGGGAATGTGCTAATTCAGCAAGCTGAATTTATTGTAGAGGAGCAATACTTCAACATCCATTGCTCATTTCCTTAATTTTGTAAACTTTTTCGCAATTCAGCAAGCTGAATTTAGAAAAAAGGGACGTTTTAACACTTAATTAACTTCGCTTCATTATTTTAGCAAAAATTAGCCAAATTCAGCTAGATGAAATTGCATAGATATATTATAAAAATTCAAAATACGTCCACAAAACAATTTTCATTGAAGAAATTTGTTAATTCAGCTAGCTGAATTCACCTTCAATCCAGAAATATGATAATTCAGCCAACTAAATTAGGGTATCTTGGGCAAAATATTGATTATAATACATTTTCGGTAATTTTTATTCTTATTCAGCTAGCTGAATTAGGCTATCGTACAGTTTCAAGTAATTCAGCTAGCTGAATTAGGATATATAGGGCAAAATATTGATTATAGTTGAATATTATGGACTTTTGAACACTTTCAAGCTTAATCAGCTAGCTGAATTAGGGAATTTTGGATAGAGTATTGACTTTTGGGCAATTTTAAGCTTATTCAGCTAGCTGAATTAGGGTGTCTAATTAAATTATTGATTATAAGCTGAATAAGCTTGAAAGTGTCCAAAAGTCCATTATATTCAACTATAATCAATAATTTCGTTAGACACCCTAATTCAGCTAGCTGAATTTTTGAATTTTGGATAGAGTATTGACTTTTGGGAAACTTTATGCTTATTCAGCTAGCTGAATTAGGGTATCTATCGAAACTATTGATCATAGTTGAATATAATGGACTTTTGGACACTTTCAAGCTTATTCAGCTAGCTGAATTAGGGGATTTTGGATAGAGTATTGACTTTTGGGCACTTTTAAGCTTATTCAGCTAGCTGAATTAGGGTGTCTAACGAAATTATTGATTATAGTTGAATATAATGGACTTTTGGACACTTTCAAGCTTATTCAGCTAACTGAATAAGGGAATTTTGGATAGAGTATTGACTTTTGGGCACTTTTAAGCTTATTCAGCTAGCTTAATTAGGGTGTCTAACGAAATTATTGATTATAGTTGAATAAAATGGATTTTCTGGCACTTCTAACTGCATTCAGCTAGCTGAATTAGACTATCGTATACTTTTAAGCTTATTCAGCTAGCTGAATTAGGGTATCTTGGGAAAAATTTTGATTATAGTTGAGTATAATGGATTTTCGGGATTTTCAGCTAGCTGAATTAGGCTTTCATAAACTTTTAAGCTTATTCACTTAGCAGAATTAGGGTATCTTGGAAAAAAAATATTGATTGTAGTTGTAGGGTGTCTAACGAAATTATTGATTATAGTTGAATATAATGGACTTTCGGACACTTTGAACTATATTCATCTAGCTGAATTAGTCTATCGCACACTTTTAAGCTTATTCAGCTAGCTGAATTAGGATACATTGGGAAAATATTGATTATAGTTGAGTATAATGGATTTTCTGGAACTTTTAATCTTATTCAGCTAGCTGAATTAGGCTATCGTACACTTTTAGGATTATTCAGCTAGCTGAATTAGGGTATCTTGGGAAAAATATTGATTATAGTTGAATATAAGGGACTTTCAGACACTTTGAACTATATTCAGCTAGCTGAATTAGGCTATAGTACACTCTTAAGCCTATTCAGCTAGCTGAATTAAAAAAGCGATACAGTATTTAGCAATTCAGCTAGCTGAATAGGCTTAAAATGGTTTGAAAATCAAAAAAATATTAATATGAAGTTATTTTGTAAAGATATACTGCAATTCAGCTAGCTGAATTACCTTAAAATTGAGTAAAAATCCATAAAAATTATTTTCCACAAATAACTCACAACAAAAGCCTTAATTCAGCTAACCACATGATGCCAAATAACGATATTCTTGTAATCCCCAATGACATATTTCAAACATTTTATTATCAATCAATTGAATTGTAATCTCATTTAGCTTCTTTTGTTTCAATTTACTTTGTTTGCTGCTGCTTTATTAGTATTTTTAAGAAACACCTTTGCTTTCCAAACAAATCATCAGTCCCAATCAGTAAACAGTGATGCTCGATGATGTCGAAATATGTCACAATATCCTCTCAAAGGTGTAAAAGTTCATTGATTTATGCACCCAGAGGAAAGCCTTTTAAAAGTTTATTTCCACATTTTTTCCATCAAAAACAGAATGTGTGAAAGGTTACTAAACTCCGCTGTCGTTGCTGTAATCCAGCGGGAATATTTTCATTTAGCTTTTGATTATTATTTCAACATTTTTTGCTACTTCATTTCATTATTCTTCAATATTATTATACAATCGCAATTTGAATCATCATCATCAAATAACAACATCAACAACAAATAAACTAAGTGAAGTAAAGCGAGTGAGTGATAAACACACGAAGAGTACAATTTCGATATATGTATAAACAGATTACTTTTCAAATAAAAATAAACCTCCAAAAGCAAAAACGGGAGGAGAAGGCAAATGACCCTCGTCGTTTGGTTTTTATGGAACACACAAGGCATGGACGGCTGCAAATATCCAACAAAGTGGCAACGTCGTCGTCCCGATGACATTCACCCCAATTTCTTTTTATACATTGTGGCTTGTTGTTGTTGTTGCTATTGTGGCAATTCTGCATTCCCTACATGCACAATGCGAAATAAAAGAGGAATGACTGCATTTTCAGCGTCATCATATAACGAGATAAAATCAAACCAAACCAGAAAGCACACTGTTGGCAAGGGGGGGGACCATGGTGGGAGAACCAGAGAGTAGCAACTTTTTCGGTTGGTGACTAAACACCAACACAGAGTGCATTGTGTGCAAGGTGTGCTCGCTCTGTGTCTGAATTGACCGGGAATAACCACCAACCGAACGAACAAACCAGCCTTATAGTAACCCATCCAGCCAGCCAATCAATCCATGACGTTATACTGCCTATAGGTAGGTAGGTAGCTTGGTAGATATGTATGAAGTCATGAAGCGACGTTCTATATTTGGATTTTGTTGATTTAACAAAAGCCACCATGACTAAGGGGCTAATGGTTTGTACCCAGAGACACAGAAAACCCTGTTTGCATTCAAATCGCATAACAACAGCAAAAACACCAATTTTAAAGGGAATATTAAAGGAAAGTATGTTTGGGGGAAGGATATCTCCTTAAAAACACCATTTGTGTAATCATATAGGCGACTTTTAGGCATTTCAGTATGAACATCTTTGGGGGAATTTTGATTATAGATGGTTATAATAGATTTTCGGGAACTATAATGATGATTCAGCTAGCTGAATTGGGATATTTTACATTTTTAAGTTTATTCAGCTAGCTGAATTAGTATATTTTGAGAAAATATTGCTTATAGTTGAATATAATGGAATTTCGGGCACTTTTAAGCTTATTCAGCTAGCCGAATTATAGTGTCGTACAGTTTTGAGCTTATTCAGCTAGCTGAATTAGAGTATCGTACAGTTTTGAGCTTATTCAACTAGCTGAATTAGCGTATCGTACAGTTTTAAGATTATTCAGCTAGCTGAATTAGGATATCTTGGGAAAAATATTTATTATTGTTGAATATAATGGATTTTCGGGCATTTTAATCTCATTCAGCTAGCTGAATTAGGCTATCGTGCTCTTTTAAGGTTATTTAGCTAGCTGAATTAGTATAATTTGGGAAAATATTGCTTATAATTGAATATGATAAAATTTCGGTCACTTTTAAGCTTATTCAGCTAGCTGAATTATAGTATCGTAAAGTTTTGAGCTTATTAAGCTAGCTGAATTAGCGTATCGTACAGTTTTAAGCTTATTCAGCTAGCTGAATGAGGATACCTTGGGAAAAATTTTGATTATTGTTGAATATAATGGATTTTCGGGCATTTTAATCTCATTCAGCTAGCTGAATTAGGCTATCGTGCGCTTTTAAGCTTATTGTTAAGCTTATTTAGCTAGCTGAATTAGTATATTTTGGGAAAATATTGCTTATAATTGAATATAATGAAATTTCGGTCACTTTTAAGTTTATTTAGCTAGCTGAATTAGAGTATCGTACAGTTTTGAGCTCATTAAGCTAGCTGAATTGGGCTATCGTACACTTTTAAGCCTATTCAGCTAGCTGAATTAGCATAACTTGGGAAAAATATTGATTATATTTGAGTATAATAACATTTCGGTCACTTCTCACGATATTCAGCTAGCTGAATTACGATATTTTGGGAAAAATATTGCCTACTGTTGAATATAATAGATTTTCGAGCACTTCTTACTATATTCAATTAGACTATATTGCAAAAATATTGTTTATTCAGCTCGCTGAAGTATCGCTGAATTATATTGCTTATACTTGAATATAATGCAGTTTTGAAGACTTTAAGCTTATTCAGCTAGCTGAATGAAGCTATCGTACACTTTCAAGATTATTTAGCTAGCTGAATTAGGGTACTTTTAGGAGAAATAATGATTATAGTTGAATATAATGACATTTCGGGCACTTCTAAGTATATTCAGCTAGCTAAATTACGAAATCGTACACTTTTAGGCTGATTCAGCTAGCTGAATTGGGTTATCATACACGATTAAGCTTATTTAGTTAGCTGAATTAGTATATTTTGAGACAACTATCGCTTATAGTTGAACATAATGGATTTTCGGGAACTTTTAATCTTATTCAGCTAGCTGAATTAGACTAACGTACACTTTTAAGCTTATTCAGCTAGCTGAATTAGGTTATCTTCGGCACAATATTGCTTATAGTTGAATAAAATGGATTTTTCGATACTTCGGACTATACTCAGATAGCTGAATTAGGCTGTCATACACTTTTAAGCTTATTCAGCTAGCTGAATTATGATATCTTGGGAAAAATATTGCTTATAGCTGAATATTATGAAACTTCGGTCACTTTTAAGAATATTCAGCTAGCTGAATTAGATTATATTGCAACAATATTCTTTATTCAGCCAGCTGAATATAATAAAAGTTGAGTTTTTATACAATTCAGCCAGCTGAATAAAGGAATTTTGGCCTGAGCATTGTTTTAATCGAAATAAAACACATTTTGAAGCATTTTTTACAATTCAGCTAGCTGAATTAAGGAATTTCGGGTTGAGGGTTGATATAAAGAACATAAAAGTGCAATTAGTGGGATTTTTTACCAATTCAGATAGCTGAATTCAATAAAATGCAACTTTTTGACACATGTAGCTAGCTGAATTCAACACCATCCAACGTATCGACAAATTCAGCCAGCTGAATGGAAAAAAGCAACTTTCCCACATATTCAGCTAGCTGAATTAAATAAAATGCTTCTTTTTGACAAACTTAGCTAGCTGAATTCAATAAAATGTAGGTATTCCACAAATTCAGCTAGCTGAATTCAATAAAATTCAACTTTTCCACAAGTTCAGCTAACTGAATTCAATATTATGCAAATGTTTGACAAATTCACCTAGCTGAATTCAATACAAATGAAACTTTTTAACATATTGAGCTAGATGAATTCAATGAAATGCAACTTTAGGACAAATTCAGCTGGCTGAGTTCAATAAAATGCTACTATTCGATAAATTCAGCTAGCTGAATTCAATAAAATGCTACATTTTGATAAAAGCATCTAACTGAATTAAAGAAAAGTCAACTTTTCAACAAATTCAGCTAACTGAATTGAACCAAATGCAACTCTTCCACAAATTCAGCTAGCTGAATTGAATAAAATTCAGTTTTTTTACCGATTCAACTAGCTGAATTCAATAAAGCTCAACATTTTCTCAAATTCAGCTAGCTGAAGTCAATAAAATGTACATGGTTGGTAAATTCAGCTAGCTAAATTCAATAAAATGTCACTTTTTGATAAATTCAGCTGGCTGAATTGAAAAAATTGAAATTTTCGACCAATTCAGCTAGCTAGGTGAATTCAATAAAGCTAGGTGAATTCAATAAAGCTAAACTTTTCCTCAAATTCAGCTAGCTAAATTGAATAAAATTCACATAATAGGCAAATTCAGCTAGCTGAATTCAATAAAATTTAACTTTTTGACAAATTCAGATGGGTGAATTCAATAAAATCGAAATTTTCTTCCAATTCAGCTAGCTAAATTCAATAAAGCTCAAATTTTCCACAAATTCAGCTAGCTGAATTGAATAAAAGGCACATGGTTGGCAAATTCAGCTAGCTGAATTCAATAAAATGTAACTTTTTGACAAATTCAGCTAGTTGAGTTCAATATAATGCCACATTTTGATAAAAGCAGCTAGCTGAATTAAAAAAAAATCAATTTTGCAACAAATTAAGTTAGCTGAATTGAATTAAATGCAACTCTTCCACAAATTCAGCTAGCTGAATTGAATAAAATCAAAATTTTCGACCAATCCAGCTAGCTGAATTCAATAAAATGCTACATTGTGATAAACGCAGCTAGCTGAATTGAATAAAATCAAAATTTTCGACCAATCCAGCTAGCTGAATTCAATAAAATGCTACATTTTGATAAACGCAGCTTACTGAATTCAAAAAATCAACTTTTCAACAAATTCAGCTAGCTGAATTTAACCAAATGCAACTTCTCCACAAATTCAGCTAGCTGAATTGAATAAAATGCAGTTTTTTGACCTATTCAGTTAGCTGAATTCAATACAGCTCAACTTTTCCTAAAATTGAGCTAGCTCAATTGAATAAAATGCACATGGTTGGCGAATTCAGCTAGCTGAATTGAATAAAATCGAAATTTTCTACCAATTCAGCTAGCTGATTTCAATAAAATGCAGTTTTTTGTCAAATCCAGCTAGCTGAGTTCAAGAAAATGCTACATTTTAATAAAAGCAGCTAGCTGAATTGAACCAAATGCAACCTTTCCACAAATTCAGCTAGCTGAATTGAAACAAATGCAACTTTTCCACAAATTCAGCTAGCTGAATTGAATAAAATGCAGTTTCTTGACCTATTCAGCTAGCTGAATTCAATACAGCTCAACTTTTCCTTAAATTCAGCTAGCTGAATTGAATAAAATGCACATGGTTGGCAAATTTAGCTAGCTGAATTCAATGAAATGTAACTTTTTGACAAATTCAGCTGGCTGAATTGAATAAAATGCACATGGTTGGCAAATTCAGCTAGCTGAATCCAATAAAATGTAACTTTTTGATAAATTCAGCTGGCTGAATTGAATAAAATCGAAATATTCGATCAAGTCAGCTAGCTGAATTCAAGCAAGAGCAACTTTTCGGCAAATTCGACTAGCTGAATTAGTTGATTTAAGACAGAAAATTAATTTAATGTTAACAAAATGAAATTTCGCGAGAACTTTGAGCAATTCAGCTAGCTGAATTGTAATAAATTTATAAAATATAATTTGAAATATGAATTTTGATTTGACCAGTAACGTTTTAAATCAATTCAGATGGCTGAATGAGGCAATTGTTGCCCTAAGATCTAACTTTATTTGAAGAAAGCCTTGACTTTCTTCCCAAAATTTACCCTCAGTCTTTGAGTTTATAATTAATTTGAAATACAATAACAACAACAATGTTCGATTAAAATTGAACTTGTAAATCAGGCAACTAAGTACAATCGGCGAAAACAAAACAAAATTCTTTTTTAGCAAAAGAAAGGTTGAATCCCTTTTACTCACACTCTCCTTCGCTCTCTTTCCCTTACCGCAATTTGTCTCCGTTTAAATGGTTATAAAACTGTCATTTGATTTTTTTTGTCACTATCACAACGAAAAACGAACAATCATTTGAAGTGCTCCGTCCTTCTTCTGTCGCTCCGTTAATAAGAAAGTTAATGCAGGGCATTAACACTCATTCCAATGCTGCTCTGAACTTATGAAAAATGTCTGACAAGTGCCCTCCAATAGTTTTTTTTCTTCCACACAATTGAGATAAGCGGGAACATAAAAATAGAGTCAGGGCTAATTATAGTGCAACAAATTATGCAGAATTTGAAGAGCAGCAGTGGGTTGGTATTGGTAAGCAGCTATAGCCAGTAAGTAAAGGCATGGCAGGGTAGTTGGGTTTCAAAGTTCATTTATGCAAGAGAAATGGTTGGTAAAAATAGAAGTGGATAGAGGAAAAATAAATAACTAATTATGCTAAAAATAAAATTCTTTTACAATACAGCTGAATTAAGTAGTTTGAAGGTAATTCAGCTAGCTGAATTATTGGAGAAAAGTGAAAAAGTCCGTGCTATCAATTAGCTGCTGAACACTTTTAGGTAATTTAGCTGAATTGTAAAATTCCAAAAAAAAAAAAAAAAAAAATCAGGAAACTCCCGTAAAAAAAATCCCCCTCCCATTAACATAAATAAAAAAAACAATTTTTTCTGCCTCGTTTATTAACATTATTTATTTAATTCTTTTGACTTCTTGATCTTGTCACTCAAGAATTCGGTTTTTTTCTGTGTTCTGAACACTCTTCCTGTTTTTGTTTTTTAGAGACATTCTTAAAGAACAAAAATCAAAAATAAAGTCAATTCATGGTTTACTCGCTTGCCAGACGTTGAGGCTTTGCTCGTGTAAGCATAAAAGGTAAAACCATAAACTTTTGTTGTTGTTTTTTTTTGGCAAAGCCAAGATTGTAGCTTTGTTTTCTGAGCTGTTGTACGTACATACATTCTCATATACCATTTATGTATGTAAACAAAAGAAACATTGCAAAAAAACATACGCAGACATTTTGGGAAGCCGAGAAACACAGCAGCAAAAAATTCGCAAAACATGGCCAAGCTTAAAAAAACATGAAAGAAGAAAGACACTCAGTCACGACGATGTGGATGGAGAAGAAGAAAAAACGAAATTTTGGCAATGAACTTGAAACACGTGTAAGGCGTATGAATAATTTTTTTGGGGGAAGAAGAAAGAAGAGGGAGAGGGGCCGATTGGAGGAAGATGAAATGTGGTGGTAGTGTGTGTGTGTGTGTCTTTATGGATATTGTGCTGTGAATTACAATTACACACAACAACAACACCACTACTACTCTAATAGCAGCATATGCGTCCAAATAACGAGATAAAATTAAGGCATTAACCCATTGGGAAGCGACAATTAATATTTCAAGGGGAATTATAAAAAAATGAATTGTATTACAAGGAGAGGGAAACTCATTTACAAGAGTAGAATGTATATATGAGCCACATCAAATATTAATTAAAATGAATTGCCAAAAGTGGAGTAATGTGTTGTAAATATGTGTCGTTACCAAGCTTACGAATATTTCAACAAATATTTTATAAATATACTTTGAAATGTTGTTTTATTTGTCATTGTTGTCTACCATATGAACGAGGACAAATGGATTATATTTTTAGCTTAATTATGTAGGTCGTTCTTTTTACAGCCGAATACAGGAAATATGTTCATAAAAAGAAACTTGAAACACATGTACAGATATACGGATTCTTTGCATAAAATCTGTTACTAAATGAGAATATGTTACTAACAGGAATCTGTTAACAACAGAGAATCTATTAACAATAGTTAAAATGTTATAAAGAGATTCTCTGTTAATAACAGATTCTCTGTTATTAACAGATACTCTGTTATTAACAGATTCTCTGTTATAAACAGATACTCTCTTATTAACAGATACTCTGTTACTAACAGATTCTCTGTTATTAACAGATTCGCTGTTAAGAACAGATTCTCTTTTATTAACAGATTCTCTGTTATAAACAGATACTCTGTTATTAACAGATTCTCTGTTATTAACAGATACTATGTTATTAACAGATACTATGTTAGTAACAGATACTCTATTATTAACAGAGTCTCTGTTATTAACAGATGCTTTGTTATAAGCAGATACTTTGTTATAAACAGATACTCTGTTATTAACTCTACTCTTTACTATTAACAGTTTTTCAATTACTTACAGATATTGTGTTATTACAGATTCTCTGTTATTAACAGATGCTCTGTTAGGAAATGCTCTGTTATTACAGATTCTCTGTTATTAACAGATGCTCTGTTAGGAAATGCTCTGTTATGGTCTGATGCCTGGTTACTAACTGATTCTCTGCTATTAACAGATACTCTGTCACTAAAAGATTTTCTGTTATTAACATATATTTTGTTATTAAAAACGCTCTTTTATTAACAGGTACGCTTCTTTAACATATATTCTGTTACTAACAGATACTCTGTTATTAACAGATACTCTGTTACTAACAGATACTCTGTTATTAACAAATACGCTGTTATTAACAGATACTCTGTTACTAACAGATTATTAAAAACGCTATTTTATTAAGAGGTACGCTGCTTTAACATATACTCTGTTATTAGCAGATACTCTGTTACTAACAGATACTCTTTACTATTAACAGTTTTTCCATTACTTACAGATATTCTGTTATTACAGATTCTCTGTTATTAACAGATGCTCTGTTAGGAAATGCTCTGTTATTACAGATTCTCTGTTATTAACAGATGCTCTGTTAGGAAATGCTCTGTTATGGTCTGATGCCTGGTTACTAACTGATTCTCTGTTATTAACAGACACTCTGTCACTAAAAGATTTTCTGTTATTAACATATATTTTGTTATTAAAAACGCTCTTTTATTAACAGGTACGCTGCTTTAACATATATTCTGTTACTAACAGATACTCTGTTATTAACAGATACTCTGTTACTAACAGATACTCTGTTATTAACAAATACTCTGTTATTAACAGATACTCTGTTACTAACAGATTATTAAAAACGCTCTTTTATTAAGAGGTACGCTGCTTTAACATATACTCTGTTATTAGCAGATACTCTGTTACTAACAGATACTCAGTTACTAACAGATACTCTGTTATTAACAGTTATTCTGTTACTAACAGATACTCTGTTGTTAACAGATATTCTGTTACTAACAGATACTCTGTTATTAACAGATATTCTGTTACTAACAGATACTCTGTTACTAACAGATACTCTGTTACTAACAGATACTCAGAGTATCTGTTAGTAACAGAATAACTGTTAATAACAGAGTATCTGTTAGTAACTGAGTATCTGTTAGTAACAGAGTATCTGCTAATAATAGAGTATATGTTAAAGCAGCGTACCTGTTAAAAAAAGAGCGCTTTTAATAACAAAATATATGTTAATAACAGAAAATCTTTTAGTGACAGAGTATCTGTTAATAACGGAGAATCAGTTAGTAACCAGGCATCTGTCCATAACAGGGCATTTTCTATCAGAGCATCTGTTAATAACAGAGAATCTGTAATAACAGAATATCTGTTGGTAACAGATTATCTGCTTATAACAAAGCATCTGTTAATAACAGAGACTCTGTTAATAATAGAGTGTCTGTTAGTAACAGAGTATCTGTTAATAACTGAGCTTGGTTTATAACAGAGTATCTGTTACTAACGGAGTATCTGTTAATAACAGAGTATCTGTTAATAACAGAGTATCTGTTAATAAGAGAGTATCTGTTTACAACAGAGAATCTGTTAATAACAGAGTATCTGTTAATAACAGAGAATCTTTTAATAACAGAGAATCTGTTAATAACAAAGAATCTGTTAATAACAGAGAATCTGTTAATAACAGAGAATCTGTTAATATCAGAGAATCTGTTAATTACAGAGAATCTGTTAATTATAGAGAATCTGTTAACAACAGACTATCTGTTAATAACAGAGAATCTGTTAATAACAGAGAACCTGTTAATAACAGAGTATCTGTTTATAACAGAGAATTTGTTAATAACAGAGAATCTGTTAATAACAGAGTATCTGTAAACAACATAGAATCTGTTACTAACAGAGTATCTGTTAATAACAGAGAATCAGTTAATAACAGAGTATCTGTTAATAACAGAAAATCTGTTAATAACAGAGAATCTGTTAATAACAGAATATCTGTTAATAACAGAGAATCTGTTAATAACGGAATATCTGTTAATAACAGAGAATCTGTTAATAACAGAGTATCTGTTAATAACAGAGAATATGTTAATAACAGAGAATCTGTTAATAACCGAATATCTGTTAATAACGGAGTATCTGTTACGAACAGAGTATCTGTTAATAACAGAGAATCAGTTAATAACAGAGTATATGTTAATAACAGAGAATATAGTAATAACAGATACTCCGATACTATTAACAGATTCTATGTTATTTATAGATACTATGTTAGTAACAGATATTCTGTTATAAACAGATTCTCTGTTAGTAACAGATACTCCGTTATTAACAGATATTCTGTTATTAACAGATTCTCTGTTATTAACATATTCTCTGTTATAAACAGATTCTCTGTTATTAACAGATATTCTGTTATTAACAGATTCTCTGTTATTAACAGATATTCTGTTATTAACAGATTCTCTGTTATACACAGATACTCTGTTATTAACATATTCACTGTTATTAACACATTATCTGTTATTAACACATTCTCTGTTATTAACAGATTCTCTGCTATAAACAGATTCTCTGTTATTAACAAATACTATGTTATTAACAGATATTTTGTTATAAACAGATACTCTGTTTTTAACTGTTTCTCTGTTATTAACAGATTCTCTGTTATAAACAGATTCTCTGTTATAAACAGATTCTCTGTTATTAAGAGATAATCTGTTGTTAACAGATTCTCTGTTATAAACAGATACTCTGTTATTAAAAGATTCTCTGTTATTAACAGATACTATGTTAGTAACAGATACTATGTTAGTAACAGATACTCTGTTATTAACAGATATTCTGTTATTAACAGCTACTCTGTTATTAACTAATTCCCTGTTATTAACAAGTAATCTGTTAACAAGAATCTGTTAATAACAGAGAATCTGTTAATAACAGAGAATCTGTTAATAACAGAGAATCTGTTAATAACAGAGAATCTGTTAATAACAGAGAATCTGTTAATAACAGAGAATCTGTTAATAACAGAGAATCTGTTAATAACATAGAATCTGTTAATAACAGAAAATCTGTTAGTAACAGAGTATCTGTTAATAACAGAACATCTGTTAATAACAGAGTATCTGTTAATAGCAGAGGATATCTTTATAACAGAGTATCTGTTAATAACAGAGAATCTTTTAATAACAGAGAATCTGTTAATAACAGAGAATCTGTGTATAACAGAGAATTTGTTAATAACGGAGTACCTTTTAATAACAAAGAATCGGTAAATAATAGAGAATCTCTGTTAATAGCAGAAAAATCTGTCGATATTAACAGAAAATCTGTTAATAGCAGAACATCTGTTACTAACAGAACAGAACAACAAACAGCATCTGTATACATTTCCAAAGGATCTTCGAACACATCCTAAACTGAACTTTGACACAAATGTTGAACATTTTTGGGGGAGATACCCTAAGAAGAGAACTGATATGGGTCATTTTAGAAGTTAAAGTTTGGACCAAATTGTTTACCCCGATCAAGAGATATCGTGCGTACAATTTTAGGGATATTTTTAAATATTGGGAGGAAGTACCGGAAGTTGTTAACCGCTATTGCCCATTTTCGAACTGAAACCAAATTTGTATAAAATATGACGGAGGCCAAATTTTGGACGAAGTCGGTTGATCAGCTCGAGAGTTTTCGCCATAGGGGTTTTTACACCTTTCGGGATGTTTTCTCAAGAAGATGGACTTGCCCCTGAAATAACTTTTACCGTCGCAATTGAGACAGCGAATGCAAGTTGCTTCAACAAAAATCAAAGCGATTCGAGAGCAGTGAATTTATCCAAAATTTTGTGTGGGAGGTACCCGAAGGAGTCGACAAGAACAGTCCATATTCAAACCTGATTGATATATATTTGGTAGATATATTAGGATGTGTAAAGTATCGACCAAATCGGTCACTACCATAAAGAGCTATCGTGCGCATAATATTTCCGAATATTTTTGAACATTTGTGGGGGAAGTACCTAAAAGAGTGGACCGATATGGCTTATCTTCGAACTTAAACCAAGTGTGGACAAAATATTACGAAGGCTAAATTTTGGACCGAATCGGCAGATCAGTTCGAGAGTTATCTTGCGCTCCAAGCACTACACACGGTGTCACCTTTCAGGTTATTTTCTCAAGAAGTATGGACGTGCCCCTGATGAAACTTGTACCGTCGCATGGGGGCGGTGAATGCAAGTTGTTGCGATTCAAAGCGATTCGAGAGCAGGTCCTAAACTGAACTTTTCCGAAATTTTGTGTGGGAGGTACCCGAAGGAGTGGACCGATTGAGTGCATTTTGGAACTTCATCTAAGTCTGGAAGAAATTTCACGATGTGCAAAGTATGGAACAAATCGGTTACTCCAACCAATTTTCCGAACATTTTCGAACTTTTGTGTGGGAGGTAGGAAGTGGCCCGATCTAGTCCATATTTTTCGAACTTTTGTGGGGGAGGTACCGGAAGGAGTGGACCGATATAACCTATCTTGGAACTTAAACTAAGTTTGGACAAAATATTGATCCGGTTGATCCGTTCGAGAGTTATCGTGCGCTCCACCCAGCCAGACAGACAGACGGACGGACGGACATGGCTAAATCAACTCCAAATTGTCTGAAACGGATTTCGTCCAAACATACTTGGGGTCTAAAGCCATTATTTCGATGAAGCACATATTGCCTGTTTGAAAGTGTATATACCCTCTTTAGCATAAATGCTGAGGGTATAAAAACATTTACATGTGTATCTTCCTCATATGTCTAGGAAATTTCAAAACTGTATTTAAATAAGTTGCTTTTGTAACTATCCACCATACTTACTCTCAATCCAAAATTATAAAATAGACCAATTCCGACTTACCTGTAAAGAGATGGAGAGAGAGAAAAATTATTATTAAAATTAAAAGTGTTAAAGCAAAAATTTAAAACTTCACAACCAAAACATTTGAGTGTGTATTAGTTTCTAATCTAATTAAGTCGTAAAAACCTCAAACAACCTGCTTGGTACCCCCTTACCGGTACCCCCTTCCCACCATACATACAGAGACATTTCCTACTTTACTTCCGCATAGAAGTAAAGAGACCAAACAACAACAAACACACACACTATGTAGAAATAAGTGATCTTGAAAAAAATCTAATCACACAATAAACAATTCCCTGCCCTGCTCCGAACATACATATGTATGCATGTATTTAGCTTTATCATCGAAAGCAAACACGCTATGCAGAGAGCATTACATGATTGAAGACCGACCAGCCAGCGAACGAAGAACGGCATTAAAACTTACCACAAATGTAAAGGTGACACGTGAATTTTCGACTGTTACAAGTTTACTACGGTTATAAGCATTGGCGATTAGCGTTCTTTTATCTCCAACCTCCAAAAAAACATAACTGCCATAGTTTTTGTGTGTAAATGTATAGAATGGCCTCTCTCTTTTTTTCAGATATTTTGGGAAGTTCAAAGGCCCCACACACATTTTCAGGTGGTTATGATGATATCAAAAATCATACCTGTAGCTATTTTGCTAGGCGAATGGACGGACGGACACACCGACATTCATAGGTTATCAAATATGCCAGGTTTTACATTTGCTTTATTTGTTTGAAGTAAATGTTGATGACGTCTGTCTGCCGGTGCTCTAGAGCTCTTGTTTTCATTTATTACTTTAATAACCTTAGAATAGGTCATCATCGTCAACATTGGAGAAGGAGGTTCATTAGCTCCACATTTGTGTTAGCTTAGCCTGGCCAAACCAACAACAACGGCAACAAGATTGATTATATTTTGAGAGATTAGTTCTTAGATATCTCGTCGTCGACCAAGAACCCTTAAACGAAAATGAAAACTTGTTCCATAATAAAGAGCAGAGAACAACAGCAACAACATAACTATTATGCAAACATAGACAAAGCAGAAGAAGAAAAAGACGAAGAATCAGTTGTTTTTTTTTTTTTTTTTATGTTATTTGTATTGATAAATAATTAAAAATTAAAGATTTTTTAACAATAGATTAGCCAGCAGACCAAGCAGACAATGTTGGCTGGCTGTTATGTGCCAGCAGCAGGGGGCAGGTAGGAGTTGGGGGGTCACATAACATTCTAACACTTTGGGTTATCATAATTTTGCATTGAACCTGTATGGAGGTAGAGTAGAACAAAAAAACCTTCAACTAGTGCTTTGAACTTTTTTCACATCGTGAACTAATGATTTTTGCCATAAATTGTCTAACCAACAGATAAATATGTTATAGACCAGAGTTTTTTTGTTAGTGTTATTGGCAGAGAAATGATTCAAAAAATACTTCCATAATTTGTAGGTAAGTGAGTTATTAAACCACAATGATAACCAACTACCTCAATATGAACATGTGTGTCTAATTTTATATATTTTTTGTTGTTGCTGTGTTTTTTTTTTTTTTTTTTTTTTTTGGATACATACATATTTGTTATGTCATAATATTTGATGAGCCATATTGATGAAATTGAAAGTGTGAAAAAGGGGAGGGGGAAACTTTAGGCATGTAAATAAGATAACAGCAGCAACAATATTGGAACAACATCCACCACAATAACCCTAAATCTCAATAATATCAGCAAACCACAACATGCCTACACTAAAGGCAAATCAGTGAAAACTGTCCTGCATGAGGTGGTCGGGCATGTTGAGAAGCATATGGAAAAAATTTGACCGAATTTTGTCCTGTACGAAAAAAATTTCACCAAATTTTTTCCTCTACGAAAAATGTGTCCGAATTTTTTTTTCTGTACGAAAAAAATTTGACCGAATTTTTTCCTGTACGAAAAAAATGTGTCCGAATTTTTCCCTGTACGAAAAAAAATTTGTCCGAATATTTTCCTGTACGAAAAAAATTTGTACCAATTTTTTTCTATACGAAAAAAATGTCCGAATTTTTTTTCATACGAATAAATGCGTCCAACTTTTTTTCTGTACGAAAAAAATTCTTCCGAAATTTTTCTTCTTTACAAAAAATTTGGCCGATCTTTTTTCTGTACGAAAAAAATTTGTCCGAATTTTTTGCTATACGAAAAAAATTTGTCCGAATTTTTTTCTAAACTAAAAAATGTGTCCGAATTTCTTTTCTATACGAAAAAAATTTGTCCGAATTTTTTTCTATGCGAAAAAAATTGTCCGAACTTTTTTCTATACGAAAAAAATTCGTCCGAATTTTTTTTCTATACGAAAAAAATTTGTCCAAATTTTTTTTCTATAGAAAAAAATTTGTCCGATTTTTTTTCGGTGCGAAAAAGATTTGTCAGAAATTTTTCCTGTACCAAAAAAATATTTATCCAATTTTTTTCCAGTACGAAAAAAAATTTGTCCGAATTTTTTTCTATTCGAAAAAAAATTGTCCGAATTTTTTCTAAACGAGAAAAATTTGTCCTAATTTTTCTATACGAAAAAAAATTATCCGATTTTTTCCTATACGAAATAAAAGTGTCAGAATTTTTCCCTATACGAAAAGAAATTTGTACGATTTCTTTCTATTTCTATGCGAAAAAATTTTGTCCGAATTTTTTTTATGGAAAATTCAAGCTTCACGCTGGCGGCCTTTGTCGATATAAGAGAGGCCTTCAATAATGTGAAGCTTGAATTAATCCACCTTGTGGAATGGATTGATGAGATGCTGAAAAGTAGAATCATCAACTCATGCATAGGAGTGAGTTCCGTGAGGAAATCTGTTAAGCGAGTCACTCCACAGGGAGGAGTTCTCTCACCTCTGCTATGACTTTTGGTAATAAATGAAATACTTGTGTGCTTCGAACGGCTGAAGACCTCCGTAGGAGGCTTCTATAGAAAAGGAGACCTCCGTAGGAGGCTTCTATAGAATAGAAGACCTCCGTAGGAACCTCCGTAGGAGGCTTCTATAGAATAGAAGACCTCCGTAGGAGGCTTCTATAGAATAGAAGACCTCCGTAGGAGGCTTCTATAGAATAGAAGACCTCCGTAGGAGGCTTCTATAGAATAGAAGACCTCCGTAGGAGGCTTCTATAGAATAGAAGACCTCCGTAGAAGGCTTCTATAGAATAGAAGACCTTCGTAGGAGGCTTCTATAGAATAGAAGACCTTCGTAGGAGGCTTCTATAGAATAGAAGACCTTCGTAGGAGGCTTCTATAGAATAGAAGACCTCCGTAGAAGGCTTCTATAGAATAGAAGACCTCCGTAGGAGGCTTCTATAGAATAGAAGACCTCCGTAGGAGGCTTCTATAGAATAGAAGACCTCCGTAGGAGGCTTCTATAGAATAGAAGACCTCCGTAGGAGGCTTCTATAGAATAGAAGACCTCCGTAGGAGGCTTCTATAGAATAGAGGACCTCCGTAGAAGGCTTCTATAGAACAGAAGGCCTCCGTAGGAGGCTTCTATAAATTAGAAGACCTCCGTAGGAGGCTTCTATAGAATAGAAGACCTCCGTAAGAGGCTTCTATAGAATAGAAGACCTCCGTAGGAAGCTTCTATATAATAGAAGACCTCCGTAGGAGGCTTCTATAAAATAGAAGACCTCCGTAGGAGGCTTCAATAAAATAGAAGACCTCCGTAGGAGGCTTCTATAAATTAGAAGACCTCCGTAGGAGGCTTCTATAGAATAGAAGACCTCCGTAAGAGGCTTCTATAGAATAGAAGACCTCCGTAAGAGGCTTCTATAGAATAGAAGACCTTCGTAGGAGGCTTCTATAGAATAGAAGACCTTCGTAGGAGGCTTCTATAGAATAGAGGACCTCCGTAGAAGGCTTCTATAGAACAGAAGGCCTCCGTAGGAGGCTTCTATAAATTAGAAGACCTCCGTAGGAGGCTTCTATAGAATAGAAGACCTCCGTAAGAGGCTTCTATAGAATAGAAGACCGCCGTAGGAGGCTTCTATAGAATAGAAGACCTCCGTAGGAGTCTTCTATAGAATAGAAGACCTCCGTAGAGGGCTTCTATAGAATAGAAGACCTCCGTAGGAGGCTTCTATAGAATAGAAGACCTCCGTAGGAGGCTTCTATAGAATAGAAGACCTCCGTAGGAGGCTTCTATAGAATAGAGGACCTCCGTAGAAGGCTTCTATAGAACAGAAGGCCTCCGTAGGAGGCTTCTATAAATTAGAAGACCTCCGTAGGAGGCTTCTATAGAATAGAAGACCTCCGTAAGAGGCTTCTATAGAATAGAAGACCGCCGTAGGAGGCTTCTATAGAATAGAAGACCTCCGTAGGAGTCTTCTATAGAATAGAAGACCTCCGTAGAGGGCTTCTATAGAATAGAAGACCTCCGTAGGAGGCTTCTATAAATTAGAAGACCTCCGTAGGAGGCTTCTATAGAATAGAAGACCTCCGTAAGAGGCTTCTATAGAATAGAAGACCTCCGTAGGAAGCTTCTATATAATAGAAGACCTCCGTAGGAGGCTTCTATAAAATAGAAGACCTCCGTAGGAGGCTTCAATAAAATAGAAGACCTCCGTAGGAGGCTTCTATAAAATAGAAGACCTCGGTAGGAGGCTTCTATAAAATAGAAGACCTCCGTAGGAGGCTTCTATAAATTAGAAGACCTCCGTAGGAGGCTTCTATAGAATAGAAGACCTCCGTAGGAGGCTTCTATAGAATAGAAGACCTCCGTAGGAGGCTTCTATAGAATAGAAGACCTCCGTAGGAGGCTTCTATAGAATAGAAGACCTCCATAGGAAGCTTCTATAGAATAGAAGACCTCCGTAGGAAGCTTCTATATAATAGAAGACCTCCGTAAGAGGCTTCTATAGAATAGAAGACCTCCGTAGGAGGCTTCTATAGAATAGAAGTCCTCCGTAGGAGGCTTCTATAGAATAGCAGACCTCCGTAGAAGGCTTCTATAAAATAGAAGACCTCCGTAGGAGGCTTCTATAGAATAGAAGACCTCCGTAGGAGGCTTCTATAGAATAGAAGACCTACGTAGGAAGCTTCTATAGAATAGAAGACCTACGTAGGAAGCTTCTATAGAATAGAAGACCTCCGTAGGAGGCTTCTATAGAATAGAAGACCTCCGCAGGAGGCTTCTATAGAATAGATGATTTCCGCAGGAGGCTTTTATAGAATAGAAGACCTCCGTAGGAGGCTTCTATAGAGGCTTCTATAAAATAGAAGACCGCCGTAGGAGGCTTCTATAGAGGCTTCTATAAAATAGAAGACCGCCGTAGGAGGCTTCTATAGAATAGAAGACCTCCGTAGGAGTCTTCTATAGAATAGAAGACCTCCGTAGAGAGCTTCTATAAATTAGAAGACCTCCGTAGGAGGCTTCTATAGAATAGAAGACCTCCGCAGGAGGCTTCTATAGAATAGAAAACCTCCGTAGGAGGCTTCTATAGAATAGAAGACCTCCGCAGGAGGCTTCTATAGAATAGATGATTTCCGCAGGAGGCTTTTATAGAATAGAAGACCTCCGTAGGAGGCTTCTATAGAGGCTTCTATAAAATAGAAGACCGCCGTAGGAGGCTTCTATAGAATAGAAGACCTCCGTAGGAAGCTTCTATAGAATAGAAGACCTCCGTAGAGGGCTTCTATAAATTAGAAGACCTCCGTAGGAGGCTTCTATAGAATAGAAGACCTCCGCAGGAGGCTTCTATAGAATAGAAAACCTCCGTAGGAGGCTTCTATAGAATAGAAGACCTCCGCAGGAGGCTTCTATAGAATAGATGACCTCCGCAGGAGGCTTCTATAGAATAGAAGACCTCCGTAGGATGCTTCTATAGAAAAGAAGACCTCCGCAGGAGGCTTCTATAGAATAGAAGACCTCCGTAGGAGGCTTCTATAGAATAGAAGACCTCCGTAAGAGGCTTCTATGGAATAGAAGACCTCCGTAGGAGGCTTCTATAAAATAGAAGACCTCCGTAGGAGGCTTCTACAGAAAAGAAGACCTCCGCAGGAGGCTTCTATAGAAAAGAAGACCTCCGCAGGAGGCTTCTATAAAATAGAAGACCTCCGTAGGAGGCTTCTATAGAATAGAAGACCTCCGTAAGAGGCTGCTATAGAATAGAAGACCTCCGTAAGAGGCTTCTATAGAATAGAAGACCTCCGTAGGAAGCTTCTATAGAATAGAAGACCTCCGTAGGAGGCTTCTATAGAATAGAAAACCTCCGTAGGAGGCTTCTATAGAATAGAAGACCTCCGTAGGAGGCTTCTATAGAATAGAAGACCTCCGTAGGGGGCTTCTATAGAGTAGAAGACCTCCGTAGGAGGCTTCTATAGAGGCTTCTATAAAATAGAAGACCGCCGTAGGAGGCTTCTATAGAATAGAAGACCTCCGTAGGAGTCTTCTATAGAATAGAAGACCTCCGTAGAGGGCTTCTATAGAATAGAAGACCTCCGTAGGAGGCTTCTATAAATTAGAAGACCTCCGTAGGAGGCTTCTATAGAATAGAAGACCTCCGTAAGAGGCTTCTATAGAATAGAAGACCTCCGCAGGAGGCTTCTATAGAATAGAAGACCTCCGTAGGAGGCTTCTATAGAATAGAAGACCTCCGCAGGAGGCTTCTATAGAATAGATGACCTCCGCAGGAGGCTTCTATAGAATAGAAGACCTCCGTAGGAGGCTTCTATAAAATAGAAGACCTCCGTAGGAGGCTTCTATAGAAAAGAAGACCTCCGCAGGAGGCTTCTATAGAATAGAAGACCTCCGTAGGAGGCTTCTATAGAATAGAAGACCTCCGTAAGAGGCTTCTATAGAATAGAAGACCTCCGTAAGAGGCTTCTATAGAATAGAAGACCTCCGTAGGAGGCTTCTATAAAATAGAAGACCTCCGTAGGAGGCTTCTACAGAAAAGAAGACCTCCGCAGGAGGCTTCTATAAAATAGAAGACCTCCGTAGGAGGCTTCTATAGATAAGAAGACCTCCGTAGGAGGCTTCTATAGATAAGAAGACCTCCGTAGGAGGCTTCTATAAAATCGGAGACCTCCGTAGGAGGCTTCTATAGAATAGAAGACCTCCGTAGGAGGCTTCTATGGAATAGGAGTCCTCCGTACACAGACGGGTTCAAGATAGAAGATGGTACTGACGCTGGCGTCTACTGCGAGAATCCACTAATTAAAAACTCATATAAGCTCAACGATAATTGTAGTGTTTTTCAGGCGGAGATTCTTGCTATCAGGGAAGCAGCTGAACTGGTGAAATGGCTTGAAGGCAGTCTTACAGGACCGGTGACTATAGTCAGGCGGCCCTCAAGGCTCTCAAGTCATGGACCATAAATTCAAGAGCTATTCTTGATTGCAGGAAAGCTCTGTCAAATATACAAGATACCGTAATGCTATGTTGGGTTTTCTATACGAAAAAATGTGTCCGAATTTTTTTCTATACGAAAAAATGTGTCCGAATTTTTTCCCTGTACGAAAAAAATTTGTCCGAATTTTTTCCTGTACGAAAAAAAATTGAAAAAAATTGCGAAAAAAAATGTGTCCGAATTACGAAAAATTTTGTCCGAATTTTTTTCTATTCGAAAAAAAATTTGTCCGAAATTTTTTTATACGAAAAAAATTTGTCCGAAATTTTTTTATACGAAAAAAATTTGACGAATTTTTTTCTATACGAAATAAAGTCCGAATTTTTTTCTATACGAAAAAAATTGTCCGAAAATTTTTTTATACGAAAAAAATTTGACATCTACAATTTCTCATTTCCCACGAAGAGCTGACCTTTTAAAGGGTATTTAATCCATATTTTACAGGTATTCTAATTTGAAAAGGCGCCATAAAATTTGTTATGCTATTAAAATTCTGATATTTTAAGCGTATAATGTCCACAAAAAAGTTCCCTCATAAATATGTATGTATTTTTGTATTTTCAATAAAAGAGTTCATGGCAAATTCAATTTCTTTAAAACTAGGAACTCTTAAAAACCCATAAAAAACCCGTGTTCTACTCAGAACAGGAATTAGAACTAGAATCATATTAATTACCAGGTTTTTTTGTTCAAAAATTCAAATCTAAAAATTGCCTACCTATGCAAAGTTCTAATTTCAAGCCTGTTTTTATTTTTTGTTTAAAAAGCGTTTTCAAGTAAAAAATGTTGAGAGTTTCATACACTCGCTATTATGTAAAGGTGAGATAGGTGAAGGTAGTGTGCGTGTTGTATATTTTTTCAAATATTTACGCACATAATTTCAAAAACAAAAAACTATTTATCACATCATAAAAAAAACATGTCTGAACTTTTTTGCTGTGAATTTTGTGGATGTTAAATTTGATTTGGCGTTTTTTGTATACAAATGTGAATGTTTGCATGTATGTATGTATGTATGTATATATTTGTATGAAGAATAGTGTATGTATGTTTGTATGAATAATGGTTGTATAATAAATAACTTACAGCTGTTACTGCCGGTCTATAGTTTTATGAGTGATTCGTTTTGTCAGTCAGTACAAGTTTACTGACCTTGAACTTCACAATAAAAGCATGAAAAAATTTTTATACAAAATGTTTGTTGTATGTACGTTTGGTTGGGGTTTTTATGCGGAATAAGTACATTGTTTTGTACTTTTGTATGAAATAATAGAAAAAATAGAACAAACATGGCAGAGACACAAGTAAAACAATGAGTTTTGGGAATTGTATTCAATAACGTATGAAGAGGAAATCCTAGTGATTGCAAAGGTTACTCAAAGCAAACAGGGGCTGGGGAGGGAATTTTGAATTATTGAAACGAAGGATAAGGCCATTGAAATGTCGCTTTTACCTAGATAAACTTTAGGAGTAGGCAAACGGAGGTTCATTATTGCTTTCGATTATGTATCCCTATTTGGTAGACGGAAGAAGGGACAAATATCTGCCCTATAGGACCCGATGTTCAACACGTCTGCATACATCACTGCGAATCCAAGACAAATCTAACTCCCGCTCTCCCATTAACCAAACTCAATAAGCCACACCTTTTTCATAACGCTCTTTCTACATTTGACTAATTTATGTCTCTATTAAAAAGTTCTGAACTTTATCTCCTCTTCGATTTTCAAATTCCGCTCACAATATTCTTGACGTCAGCATTTTAGATTTACAACAAAATATTGTAAAATTGTTTCGTTGTTTTGCCTTAGTTTGATTCTAAAAACTCTACGTACCAAATTTGATTTGATTCGTTGAAATATATGTGAATTGAAAACGAAATCAAATTATGTGAATATTATTAACATAAATTATGAAACAAATTACAAAATTTGAAAATCTTTGAGAATAGAATTAGGGCTTTTAGAAATTAGCATGTAATGGCTAATTTGGTTTGCTAATTCTTCTCACTTTTGCCGGAAGTCAATTACGGATATTTGGCTATTAGAAAAATCGCAAGAGACTTCCTCAATATGAGGAAGTGTTATGTCTTAGCAAAGGGTTGGCCATTCAGCAGGTGTTTATGTTTCGTGTACTGACACATAGCCAAGCTAAACTGTGAGCACTTTTCTGAAAAAAACCTTTTCGATTCTTATAAGCAGCTCTTGTGGTTTTCTATAAGTCCTTGTGGTCGTCTTCCTTGAGAAGACCTTGCGGTCTTCTATAAGCAGAGCTTTCGACTTCTATAAGAAGACTTTTTGGCCTTCACTTCAGGTCTTCTATGAGAAGTCTCTTTCGGATTTCTTTAAAAAAACTTCAGGTTTTCAATGAGAAGAACTTTTTGGTATTCTATGAAAAAAAAACATTTTTTATGTATGAAAAAGATTTATAGGAATATTTTTCTATACGAAAAAAAAATACCGCGAATTTGTTTCTATACGAAAACAATTAACCCGAATTTTTTTCTATACGAAAAAAATTAACCCGAATTTTTTTCTATACGAAAAAAATTAACCCGAATTTTTTTCTATACGAAAAAAATTAAACCGATTTTTTTTTCTATACGAAAAAAATTAAACCGTTTTTTTTTTCTATACGAAAAAAATTAACACGAATTTTTTTCTATACGAAAAAAATTAACACGAATTTTTTTCTATACGAAAAAATATTAATCCGATTTTTTTTCTATACGAAAAAATATTAATCCGATTTTTTTTCTGTACGAAAAAAATTAACCGGAATTTTTTTTCTATACGAAAAAAAATTAAACAGAATTTTTTTCTATACGAAAAAAATTAAACCGAATTTTTTTCTATACGAAAAAAATTAAACCGAATTTTTTTCTATACGAAAAAAATTAAACCGAATTTTTTTCTATACGAAAAAAATTAAACCGAATTTTTTTCTATACGAAAAAAATTAAACCGAATTTTTTTCTATACGAAAAAAATTAAACCGAATTTTTTTCTATACGAAAAAAATTAAACCGAATTTTTTTCTATACGAAAAAAATTAAACCGAATTTTTTTCTATACGAAAAAAATTAAACCGAATTTTTTTCTATACGAAAAAAATTAAACCGAATTTTTTTCTATACGAAAAAAATTAAACCGAAAACCGAAAATTAACCCGAATTTCGTTCTATACCCGAATTAACCCGAATTTTTTTCTATACGAAAAAAAAATTAACCCGAATTTTTTTCTATACGAAAAAACTGTATCAAATTTTTTCTATACGCAAAAAATTAACCCGAATTTTTTTCTATACGAAAAAAATATGTGTCCGAATTTTTTTCTATACGAAAAAAATATGTGTCCGAATTTTTTTCTATACGAAAAAAATATGTGTCCGAATTTTTTTCTATACGAAAAAAATATGTGTCCGAATTTTTTTCTATACGAAAAAAATATGTGTCCGAATTTTTTTCTATACGAAAAAAATATGTGTCCGAATTTTTTTCTATACGAAAAAAATATGTGTCCGAATTTTTTTCTATACGAAAAAAATATGTGTCCGAATTTTTTTCTATACGAAAAAAATATGTGTCCGAATTTTTTTCTATACGAAAAAAATGTTTCCGAATTTTTTTCTATACGAAAAAAATGTTTCCGAATTTTTTTCTATACGAAAAAAATGTTTCCGAATTTTTTTCTATACGAAAAATATGTTTCCAAAATTTTTTTTCTATACGAAAAAAATGTTTCCAAAATTTTTTTTCTATACGAAAAAAATGTGTCCGAATTTTTTTCTATACGAAAAAAATGTGTCCGAATTTTTTTCTATACGAAAAAAATGTGTCCGAATTTTTTTCTATACGAAAAAAATGTGTCCGAATTTTTTTCTATACGAAAAAAATGTGTCCGAATTTTTTTCTATACGAAAAAAATGTGTCCGAATTTTTTTCTATACGAAAAAAATGTGTCCGAATTTTTTTCTATACGAAAAAAATGTGTTCGAATTTTTTTCTATACGAAAAAAATGTGTCAGAATTTTTTTCTATACCAAAAAAACGTGTCCGAATTTTTTTCTATACGAAAAAAATGTGTCCGAATTTTTTTCTATACGAAAAAAATGTGTCCGAATTTTTTTCTATACGAAAAAAATGTGTCCGAATTTTTTTCTATACGAAAAAAATGTGTCCGAATTTTTTTCTATACGAAAAAAATGTGTCCGAATTTTTTTCTATACGAAAAAAATGTGTCCGAATTTTTTTCTATACGAAAAAATGTGTCCGAATTTTTTTCTATACGAAAAAAATGTGTCCGAATTTTTTTCTATACGAAAAAAATGTGTCCGAATTTTTTTCTATACGAAAAAAATGTGTCCGAATTTTTTTCTATACGAAAAAAATGTGTCCGAATTTTTTTCTATACGTAAAAAATGTGTCCGAATTTTTTTCTATACGAAAAAAATGTGTCCGAATTTGTTTCTATACGAAAAAAATGTTTCCGAATTTTTTTCTATACGAAAAAAATGTGTCCGAATTTTTTTCTATACGAAAAAAATGTGTCCGAATTTTTTTCTATACGAAAAAAATGTGTCCGAATTTTTTTCTATACGAAAAAAATGTGTCCGAATTTTTTTCTATACGAAAAAAATGTGTCCGAATTTTTTTCTATACGAAAAAAATGTTTCCGAATTTTTTTCTATACGAAAAAAATGTTTCCGAATTTTTTTCTATACGAAAAAAATGTGTCCGAATTTTTTTCTATACGAAAAAAATGTGTTCGAATTTTTTTTCTATACGAAAAAAATGTGTCCGAATTTTTTTCTATACGAAAAAAATGTGTCCGAATTTTTTTCTATACGAAAAAAATGTGTCCGAATTTTTTTCTATACGAAAAAAATGTGTCCGAATTTTTTTCTATACGAAAAAAATGTGTCCGAATTTTTTTCTATACGAAAAAAATGTGTCCGAATTTTTTTCTATACGAAAAAAATGTGTCCGAATTTTTTTCTATACGAAAAAAATGTGTCCGAATTTTTTTCTATACGAAAAAAATGTGTCCGAATTTTTTTCTATACGAAAAAAATGTGTCCGAATTTTTTTCTATACGAAAAAAATGTGTCCGAATTTTTTTCTATACGAAAAAAATGTGTCCGAATTTTTTTCTATACGAAAAAAATGTGTTCGAATTTTTTTCTATACGAAAAAAATGTGTTCGAATTTTTTTCTATACGAAAAAAATGTGTCAGAATTTTTTTCTATACCAAAAAAACGTGTCCGAATTTTTTTCTATACGAAAAAAATGTGTCCGAATTTTTTTCTATACGAAAAAAATGTGTCCGAATTTTTTTCTATACGAAAAAAATGTGTCCGAATTTTTTTCTATACGAAAAAAATGTGTCCGAATTTTTTTCTATACGAAAAAATGTGTCCGAATTTTTTTCTATACGAAAAAAATGTGTCCGAATTTTTTTCTATACGAAAAAAATGTGTCCGAATTTTTTTCTATACGAAAAAAATGTGTCCGAATTTTTTTCTATACGAAAAAAATGTGTCCGAATTTTTTTCTATACGAAAAAAATGTGTCCGAATTTTTTTCTATACGAAAAAAATGTGTCCGAATTTTTTTCTATACGTAAAAAATGTGTCCGAATTTTTTTCTATACGAAAAAAATGTGTCCGAATTTGTTTCTATACGAAAAAAATGTTTCCGAATTTTTTTCTATACGAAAAAAATGTGTCCGAATTTTTTTCTATACGAAAAAAATGTGTCCGAATTTTTTTCTATACGAAAAAAATGTGTCCGAATTTTTTTCTATACGAAAAAAATGTGTCCGAATTTTTTTCTATACGAAAAAAATGTTTCCGAATTTTTTTCTATACGAAAAAAATGTTTCCGAATTTTTTTCTATACGAAAAAAATGTGTCCGAATTTTTTTCTATACGAAAAAAATGTGTTCGAATTTTTTTTCTATACGAAAAAAATGTGTCCGAATTTTTTTCTATACGAAAAAAATGTGTCCGAATTTTTTTCTATACGAAAAAAATGTGTCCGAATTTTTTTCTATACGAAAAAAATGTGTCCGAATTTTTTTCTATACGAAAAAAATGTGTCCGAATTTTTTTCTATACGAAAAAAATGTGTCCGAATTTTTTTCTATACGAAAAAAATGTGTCCGAATTTTTTTCTATACGAAAAAAATGTGTCCGAATTTTTTTCTATACGAAAAAAATGTGTCCGAATTTTTTTCTATACGAAAAAAATGTGTCCGAATTTTTTTCTATACGAAAAAAATGTGTCCGAATTTTTTTCTGTACGAAAAAAATGTGTCCGAATTTTTTTCTATACGAAAAAAATGTGTCCGAATTTTTTTCTATACGAAAAAAATGTGTCCGAATTTTTTTCTATACGAAAAAAATGTGTCCGAATTTTTTTCTATACGAAAAAAATGTGTCCGAATTTTTTTCTATACGAAAAAAATGTGTCCGAATTTTTTTCTATACGAAAAAAATGTTTCCGAATTTTTTTCTATACGAAAAAAATGTTTCCGAATTTTTTTCTATACGAAAAAAATGTTTCCGAATTTTTTTCTATACGAAAAAAATGTTTCCGAATTTTTTTCTATACGAAAAAAATGTTTCCGAATTTTTTTCTATACGAAAAAAATGTTTCCGAATTTTTTTCTATACGAAAAAAATGTTTCCGAATTTTTTTCTATACGAAAAAAATGTTTCCGAATTTTTTTCTATACGAAAAAAATGTTTCCGAATTTTTTTCTATACGAAAAAAATGTTTCCGAATTTTTTTCTATACGAAAAAAATGTTTCCGAATTTTTTTCTATACGAAAAAAAATGTTTCCGAATTTTTTTCTATACGAAAAAAAATGTTTCCGAATTTTTTTCTATACGAAAAAAATGTTTCCGAATTTTTTTCTATACGAAAAAAATGTTTCCGAATTTTTTTCTATACGAAAAAAATGTGTCCGAATTTTTTTCTATACGAAAAAAATGTGTCCGAATTTTTTTCTATACGAAAAAAATGTGTCCGAATTTTTTTCTATACGAAAAAAATGTGTCCGAATTTTTTTCTATACGAAAAAAATGTGTCCGAATTTTTTTCTATACGAAAAAAATGTGTCCGAATTTTTTTCTATACGAAAAAAATGTGTCCGAATTTTTTTCTATACGAAAAAAATGTGTCCGAATTTTTTTCTATACGAAAAAAATGTGTCCGAATTTTTTTCTATACGAAAAAAATGTGTCCGAATTTTTTTCTATACGAAAAAAATGTGTCCGAATTTTTTTCTATACGAAAAAAATGTGTCCGAATTTTTTTCTATACGAAAAAAATGTGTCCGAATTTTTTTCTATACGAAAAAAATGTGTCCGAATTTTTTTCTATACGAAAAAAATGTGTCCGAATTTTTTTCTATACGAAAAAAATGTGTCCGAATTTTTTTCTATACGAAAAAAATGTGTCCGAATTTTTTTCTATACGAAAAAAATGTGTCCGAATTTTTTTCTATACGAAAAAAATGTGTCCGAATTTTTTTCTATACGAAAAAAATGTGTCCGAATTTTTTTCTATACGAAAAAAATGTGTCCGAATTTTTTTCTATACGAAAAAAATGTGTCCGAATTTTTTTCTATACGAAAAAAATGTGTCCGAATTTTTTTCTATACGAAAAAAATGTGTCCGAATTTTTTTCTATACGAAAAAAATGTGTCCGAATTTTTTTCTATACGAAAAAAATGTGTCCGAATTTTTTTCTATACGAAAAAAATGTGTCCGAATTTTTTTCTATACGAAAAAAATGTGTCCGAATTTTTTTCTATACGAAAAAAATGTGTCCGAATTTTTTTCTATACGAAAAAAATGTTTCCGAATTTTTTTCTATACGAAAAAAATGTTTCCGAATTTTTTTCTATACGAAAAAAATGTTTCCGAATTTTTTTCTATACGAAAAAAAATGTGCCCGAATTTTTTTCTATACGAAAAAAATGTGCCCGAATTTTTTTCTATACGAAAAAAATGTGCCCGAATTTTTTTCTATACGAAAAAAATGTGCCCGAATTTTTTTCTATACGAAAAAAATGTGCCCGAATTTTTTTCTATACGAAAAAAATGTGCCCGAATTTTTTTCTATACGAAAAAAATGTGCCCGAATTTTTTTCTATACGAAAAAAATGTGCCCGAATTTTTTTCTATACGAAAAAAATGTGCCCGAATTTTTTTCTATACGAAAAAAATGTGCCCGAATTTTTTTCTATACGAAAAAAATTAACCCGATTTTTTTTAAATTAACTCGAATTTTTTTCTACACGAAAAAATTAACAGGAATTTTTTTCTATACGAAAAAAATGAGTCCGTATTTTTTTTTTCTATACGAAAAAAAATTAATCCGTATTTTTTTCTGTACGAAAAAAATTAACCCGAATTTTTTCTATTCCAAAAAAAATTAACCCGAATTTTTTCTATTCCAAAAAAAATTAACCCGAATTTTGTCCTATACGAAAAAAAATTAACACGAATTTTTTTCAATACGAAAACAAATTAACACGATTTTTTCGATTCTTTTCTATACAAAAAAATTAACTCGAATTTTTTTCTATACGAAAAAAACGTTTCCGAATTTTTTTTTTTTTTTATACGAAAAAAGTGTGTCCAAATTTTTTTCTACACGAAAAAAATGTGTCCGAATTTTTTTCTATACGAAAAAATGTATCCGAATTTTTTTCTATACGAAAAAATGTATCCGAATTTTTTTCTATACGAAAAAAATGTATCCGATTTTTTTTCTATACGAAAAAAATGTGTCCGAATTTTTTTCTATACGAAAAAAATGTGTCCGAATTTTTTTCTATACGAAATAAATGTGTCCGAATTTTTTTCTATACGAAAAAAATGTGTCCGGATTTTTTTCTATATGAAAAAAATGTGTCCGAATTTTTTTCTATATGAAAAAAATGTGTCCGAATTTTTTTCTATACGAAAAAAATGTGTCCGAATTTTTTTCTATACAAAAAAATGTGTCCGCCATTTTTTTTATAAAAAAAATTTTATAAAGTTTTTTCCTCTCATTGCTTCCTTTAACTTCCTCCTCAAAAAAAAATTGTGAAACCAATTTCAAGAAGTTCAAGTTCATCCTCTGCGTAATAGGCAGAGTTTTCCAATGATTCAGTAACAATGACCTTCATGTAGATTTTTCTGCTCTCCAATATCATTTCGAAGCGGAAAGAGAGATAGGCAGCCATTAGAGGTAATGACGGAGAAAACCATAAGAAAATATTCTTAAAGATATGAATGATGGGATGGTTTTGAGTAATTGGTGTCTGCGAGTTTTAAAACTACATTTTGGATTTTTGTAGGCATATTTTTTTGGTGGATAGGTTTTGTTGTTGCAGCAATGTGAACAATTCAAGGGTAATTATTTTAAGCTACACACCGTCTCTATAATCAAGTGTTTGTTTTTCTTTTTTGGCTTCTTCTTTCGCTGCCTTAGAAGACAAATGAAGGTTCATTTAAAAGGTACTCAAGTTGAGAATTTTTGGTGTGGGGGAATTTCTTGTGCCGCCGACCTAAGTTAGGTTACAATACGTTTATTCTTGGCAAACGATTTTTAATTGAGTCGTAAATATTCAACGCAAATCATTTGAAGTATGTTTGTATGTATGTACTCAGGTACATTTGTACAAGAAATTATAATTTATTACTTGGTAAGAAGATATGCTGACCTACCACGACTAGGGTAGTTACCTGTCCGTTGTGGAGTGTAATTCCAAGCTATGAGTAAACCTTCAATTAGTCTAACCCTGCATAGAATTCGGTGTATCTTTCGTGAGAGATAACCTTGTTGGCAGATATGACCTTTAAGTGCTTTGAATAATTTATCAAGCCAAGGTATGAAGAAAAAAAGCAACAACAGAGAACCACCTAAGCCAAAGGAAATGATTAATTATGGGGGCCATCATAGAACTGGCAAGAGGGGAAAGTGGACAAATTACGAAATACACATTTTTTATTATTGAAAAATTTTAAAGAATAAATATAGGTATCAAGACGGCTGCGGAAAATAGAGGATTTGGCTCCAGGCAGAAATCTTCCTTGGATGTGGGTATTATAAATATCCAAGGACAGTACATTTTCCGGAATTTTAAAATTAGCCTTTGGTCCCTAAGCCGTAAAAAAATTATTTTGTTTTATTTATTTCCAACTTCTTTCTCTCTTATTTATCACTTCCTTGTTACGCTGTTGTCTGAGAGCAAAACTTTTGATTTTTTCTTTATTGCCTTCATTCTTTGGCAATTGTCAAACTTGATTGTTCGCAAATTTGTTTGGCATTTGCCAAAAAATAAAAAAAACGAAAACAAGAACTTGAGAGATTCGCAAAAAAGAACTCCATGTTCTTACCTACCGGTGATGGTGATGGCGTTCATGATGATGGTGGTGGTGGTTGATTGAATCTGTTCTTTGAGTCGAAAACTGACTTTGTAAGTTCTTCAAGGTTGTTCGGACATTGACATTTTTATTAAAATACACACTTTTTTGGAACTTTTGTGGTTTGTTGCTGCAGACGTCTTGCTTTCAATTTTTTTGTTTTTAATCAAAAAGGCCTATGGAAAGAGGCCGATAAAGAAAAAAAAATGATACGATTCATTTTTGGGTGTCTTATAAATTTTAAATAAAAAACAACAACAACGACCTCACACTGAAAATGAAACGCAAAAATTCTGAAAAAAGACTTTAAATTTTTAAAACAATATGCGTAAGCCATCATTAGGTGGAATATGGTGGTCAGCAGAGAACAAAAGTAGTCTCTGCTTTGAGTAGTAAATGAGAGAAGACTAATGGTCCGGGTTTTGAGTTTGAAAACTAATTTTTTTCAAGCTGATTGTAAACAACGTAACAAGTTCTTAACTTGGCCAATTTTTGCCCTCCATATAAAAAAACTCCCGTCGAAAAATTTTTTGTTCTTCCTCACACACGCATACTCGTTCGGAGCAGACCAGATGGAAATACTTAGTTTTTTTTTTGCTTTTGGGCCAACAAAAAATGGCAAACACGTTTTGTCTTTAATTTCGATTTCTTATCACCGCCTTTTGTTTTTAAGGGCATCTTACATTTACACGAAAACAAAGCGAAAAAATGCTTTAAATTAACCAAAACTTTTTATTGTTTTACAAAAAGGGCGTGGGGGTAATAAGGTAGTGGTATAATTTCCTTCTTATTACCGAACATAATCAACAATTTGTGACACGTACATGGAAGCTATGGAATTTTTTCCAATACCCAGCTTAAACGAAAGCTAATGCTGCGGGTAGGGCATATAACAAACCTTGACTTTGAAAAAACGTCATTATTTGAACTTGTTTAAGGCCAAACAACTAAAGAGCAAATATCGTACATACATCACAAACCTTCTAAAGGTCTTCTATCAGTAGGAAACCTGATAAAGGTCTTATATCAGTAGAAAACTCCTAAAGGTAGAAGTCCTCTTCAAGGTATTCTATCACAAGAAGACCTTCCTGTTAAAGGTGTTTTATGTATAGCAGACCTTCCAAAGATACAGAAAAAAATTAGACCGAATTTTTTCTATACGAAAAAATTTTAACAAAATTTTCAATAAGAAGAAAATTATACCGATTTTTTCCATACGAAAAAAGTTAAAGTTAAAATTAAACCGATTTTTTTTCTATACGGAAAAAATTAAACCAAATTTTTTTTATACGGAAAAAATTAAACCAAATTTTTTCTATACGAAAAAAATTAAACCGAATTTTTTTCTATACGAACAAAATTAAACCGAATTTTTTTCTATACGAAAAAAATTAAACCGAAAATTAAAGCGAATTTTTTTCTATAGGAAAAAAACTAAAGCGAATTTTTTTCTATAGGAAAAAAATTAAAGCGAATTTTTTTCTATACGAAAAAAAATTAAAGCGAATTTTTGTCTATACGAAAAAAATTAAACCGAATTTTTTCTATACGAAAAAAATTGTATCGATTTTTTTTCTATACGAAAAAATTGTATCGATTTTGTTCTATACGAAAAAATTGTATCGATTTTTTTTCTATACGAAATAAATTGCATCGAATTTTTTTCTATACGAAAAAAATTGTATCGAATTTTTTTCTATACGAAAAAAATTGTATCGAATTTTTTTCTATACGAAAAAAATTGTATCGAATTTTTTTCTATACGAAAAAAATTGTATCGAATTTTTTTCTATACGAAAAAAATTGTATCGAATTTTTTTCTATACGAAAAAAATTGTATCGAATTTTTTTCTATACGAAAAAAATTGTATCGAATTTTTTTCTATACGAAAAAAATTGTATCGAATTTTTTTCTATACGAAAAGAATTGTATCGAATTTTTTTCTATACGAACAAAAATTGTATCGAATTTTTTTCTATACGAACAAAAATTGTATCGAATTTTTTTCTATACGAACAAAAATTGTATCGAATTTTTTTCTATACGAACAAAAATTGTATCGAATTTTTTTCTATACGAACAAAAATTGTATCGAATTTTTTTCTATACGAACAAAAATTGTATCGAATTTTTTTCTATACGAACAAAAATTGTATCGAATTTTTTTCTATACGAACAAAAATTGTATCGAATTTTTTTCTATACGAACAAAAATTGTATCGAATTTTTTTCTATACGAACAAAAATTGTATCGAATTTTTTTCTATACGAACAAAAATTGTATCGAATTTTTTTCTATACGAACAAAAATTGTATCGAATTTTTTTCTATACGAACAAAAATTGTATCGAATTTTTTTCTATACGAAAAAAAATTGTATCGAATTTTTTTTCTATACGAAAAAAAATTGTATCGAATTTTTTTCTATACGAAAAAAAATTGTATCGAAGTTTTTTCTATACGAAAAAATTGTATCGAATTTTTTCCTATACAAAAAAAATTGTATCGAATTTTTTCTATACGAAAAAAATTGTATCTAATTTTTTTCTATACGAAAAAAATTGTATCGAATTTTTTTCTATACGAAAAAAATTGTATCGAATTTTTTTCTATACGAAAAAAATTGTATCGATTTTTTTTCTATACGAAAAAAATTGTATCGAATTTTTTTCTATATGAAAAAAATTGTATCGAATTTTTTTCTATACGAAAAAAATTGTATCGGATTTTTTTCTATACGAAAAAAATTAAACCAAATTTTTTTCTATACGAAAAAAATTAACCCGAATTTTTTTTCTATACGAAAAAAATTAACCCGAATTTTTTTTCTATACGAAAAAAATTAACCCGAATTTTTTTTCTATACGAAAAAAATTAACCCGAATTTTTTTTCTATACGAAAAAAATTAACCCGAATTTTTTTTCTATACGAAAAAAATTAAACCGAATTTTTTTCTACAAGAAAAAAAATTAAACCTAATTTGTTTCTATACAAAAAACATTATAGCGAATTTTTTTCTATACGAAAAAAATGACAGCGAATTTTTTTCTATACGAAAAAAATGACAGCGAATTTTTTTCTATACGAAAAAAATGACAACGAATTTTTTTCTATACAAAAAAAAAATATAGCGAATTTTTTTCTACACGAAAAAAATTATAGCGAATTTTTTTCTACACGAAGAAACTTATAGCGAATTTTTTTCTACACGAAAAAAAATATACTGAATTTTTTTCTATACGAAAAAACTATACCGAATTTTTTTCTATAAGAAAAAAATATACCATCTATGCGAAAAAAATTAACACGAATATTTTTCTATGCGAAAAAAATTAACACGAATATTTTACTATGCGAAAAAAACTTAACACAATTTTTTTTCTATGCGAAAAAATTAACACGAATTTTTTTCTAAACGAAAAAAAAATTAACCCGTTTTTTTTCCATACGAAAAAAATTTAACCCGAATTCTTTTCTATACGAAAAAAATTAACAAGAATTCTTTTCTATACGAAAAAAATTAACAAGAATTTTTTTCTATACGAAAAAAATTAACCCGAATTTTTTTCTATACGAAAAAAAATTAACCCGAATTTTTTTCTATACGAAAAAAATTAACCCGAATTTTTTTCTATACGAAAAAAATTAACCCGAATTTTTTTCTATACGAAAAAAATTAACCCGAATTTTTTTCTATACGAAAAAAATTAACCCGAATTTTTTTCTATACGAAAAAAATTAACCCGAATTTTTTTCTATACGAAAAAAATTAACCCGAATTTTTGTTTATACCATAAAAATTGTATCGAATTTGTTTCTATACGAAAAAAATGTATCGAATTTTTTTCTATACGAAAAAATTATATCGAATTTTTTCTATACGATTCGATACAATTTTTTTCGTATATAAAAATGTTAAAAATTCTTTTTCTTCTAGAAAAAATCGACACAATTTTTCTTTAATTTTTTTCGAATAGAAAAAATTTGATTTGAATACCGAATTTTTTTCTAAGCGAAAAAAATTGTATCGATTTTTTTTCTATACGAAAAAAATTGTTTTTAATTTTTCTCTATACGAAAAAAATTGTATCGAATTTTTTTCTATACGATAAAATTGCACCGATTTTTTTTCTATACGAAAAAAATTAAAGCGAATTTTTTTCTATACGAAAAAAAATAAAGCGAATTTTTTTCTATACGAAAAAAATAAAGCGAGTTTTTTTCTATACGAAAAAAATAAAGCGAATTTTTTTCTATACGAAAAAAATTAAAGCGAATTTTTTTCTATACGAAAAAAATTAAAGCGAATTTTTTTCTATACGAAAAAAATTAAAGCGAATTTTTTTCTATACGAAAAAAATTAAAGCGAATTTTTTTCTATACGAAAAAAATTAAAGCGAATTTTTTTCTATACGAAAAAAATTAAAGCGAATTTTTTTCTATACGAAAAAAATTAAAGCGAATTTTTTTCTATACGAAAAAAATTAAAGCGAATTTTTTTCTATACGAAAAAAATTAAAGCGAATTTTTTTCTATACGAAAAAAATTAAAGCGAATTTTTTTCTATACGAAAAAAATTAAAGCGAATTTTTTTCTATACGAAAAAAATTAAAGCGAATTTTTTTCTATACGAAAAAAATTAAAGCGAATTTTTTTCTATACGAAAAAAATTAAAGCGAATTTTTTTCTATACGAAAAAAATTAAAGCGAATTTTTTTCTATACGAAAAAAATTAAAGCGAATTTTTTTCTATACGAAAAAAATTATAGCGAATTTTTTCCTGCGAAAAAAATTACAGCGAATTTTTTTTATACGAAAAAAATTAAAGCGAATTTTTTTCTATACGAAAAATATATACCGAATTTTTTTCCAAATGAAAATAATTATACCGAATTTTTTCTATACGAAAAAAATTATACCGACTTTTTTTCTATACGAAAAAAATTATACCGATTTTTTTCTATACGACAAAAAATTATACCAAATTTTTTTCCATGCGAAAAAATTACTCTGAATTTTGACTATACAAAAAAATATTCCGAATAATAACATCCTTAAAGCGTCTATCTCAATGAGGCTTCCAAAAGGTCTTAAATTTTCTACGGAATTCATTCAAATTCGAATTAGAACATCATTTGTCAAACTGATACAAAACATAACGGCTGTAAAACCTTGAAAAAGAAAACAAACACAAATTCCTTATGGAAAATTCCAGCAACGAGAACATATACCCACCCGTTTTTCTAGTTGTATGAAATTTTCCGAAAATCATAACAAACAATAACAGAAAACAGGTTTCAAGAGAATAAGAACCCTTTTTCCACCTTCAAATGTTAGTTAAACCATTAACCCAATTTTGAAAATGACTTTCATTAACAATGATGAAACAACAACAACAACATCAACAAAAGGCTGATCATTATCTTTAGGAAACCCAAAGGAACAACTCACAACAATGGGAACAACAATAGTTTGGGCAACGGTCATTTTGAAAAAGAAAGTCAAAGATAGTAATTATGTAATTTTTCAACTTGACTCACAATGGAAAAAAAGCAGCAACAACAAAAACTAAAATAACAATTCTAAGCGGTTCTAGAAGAAATTCCAAAAAAGGCAGATAGAAAAAAAACAAACAAACAAACATAAAAAATGAAAAAGAAAGTGAAAAAAGAAAGCATAAACAAAAACAAACGAAAATATAACACACTAACACAACGACATAGAAATGCCGCATATTCTTCTCTAACAGTTCTAATGATCGCTTCCAACTGAAGCGTTACCATAAAAAACAAACGAAACAAAATGTTTAGAATTATCGCTGGATCATCATCAACAAAGAAGAAAGCAAAAAAATTAAAAAGAAAGCAAAAGGGCCACAAACAAACAACAATTAATGACAAGATAGAAACAACATAAAAAATGACTTTTAATTTTAAAGTCAAATATTGTCTATCATTATCACCAATACCAGCACCAACACAATCTCAATTGGCTACAAACAATCATCGGGGTCCTGCAAACATTTGTAGCAACAACAACAACAGCAGCAAGCAAAATAGACAAATTTATTTCCAGCGGCCCTTCTTCTGTTGTTGTGGGGGAAAAACTAACCTTACCCACAAGAAAAAGAAGTGGACAGACACAACAGCATTTATCATTTAGGGGGCAGACTAAAACAAAAACACACAAATAATAGGCGTGTTTTAATTGCGTTTTTTAAAAGAAGAAAATACTTTCAAAAGCAAAGTAAATTTAATTCATTATGAAATGAGGTGGAGGAATGCGTAAGGTAGAGATCTGTGGATTTTTTATATTTACTTACTCCGAAAATTTATTAAATCAATGAAATTTACAATACATACCTGCAAAGAAAAAGAATAAAATGAATATTATTTCCTCTATATAATTAAATAATATGTATTTTATCAGAAAAAAAATTAAATAACCTTATTTGGCATAGCAAATATAATTTTTTTCGTATAAAAAATTTAATAATTTTTTCATATAGAACAAAATGCAGGAAAAATTCGCTATAATTTTTTTTGTATAGAAAACAATCCGGAGTAGTTTTTTTCGCATAGAAAAAATTTCGGAGTAATTTTTTTCGTATAGAAAAAAATTCGGAGTAATTTTTTTCGTATAGAAAAAAATTCGGAGTAATTTTTTTCGTATAGAAAAAAATTCGGAGTAATTTTTTTCGTATAGAAAAAAATTCGGAGTAATTTTTTTCGTATAGAAAAAAATTCGGAGTAATTTTTTTCGTATAGAAAAAAATTCGGAGTAATTTTTTTCGTATAGAAAAAAATTCGGTGTAATTTTTTTCGTATAGAAAAAAATTCGGTGTAATTTTTTTCGTATAGAAAAAAATTCAGTGTAATTTTTTTCGTATAGAAAAAAATTCGGTGTAATTTTTTTCGTATAGAAAAAAATTCGGTGTAATTTTTTTCGTATAGAAAAAAATTCGGTGTAATTTTTTTCGTATAGAAAAAAATTCGGTGTAATTTGTTTCGTATAGAAAAAAATTCGGTGTAATTTTTTTCGCATAGAAAAAAAATCGGTGTAATTTTTTTCGTATAGAAAAAAATTTTTTTGTATAGAAAAAAATTTGACACATTTTTTTTCGTATAGAAAAAAATTCGATACAATTTTTTTCGTATAGAAAAAACTTCGATACAATTTTTTTCGTATAGAAAAAAATTCGATACAATTTTTTTCGTATAGAAAAAAATTCGATACAATTTTTTTCGTATAGAAAAAAAATTTGGTATAATTTTTTTCGTATAGAAAAAAATTCAGTATAATTTTTCGGTGTAATTTTTTTCGTATAGAAAAAAATTCAGTATAATTTTTTTCGTATAGAAAAAAATTCAGTATAATTTTTTTCGTATAGAAAAAAATTCGGTATAATTTTTTTGTATAAAAAAAAAATTCGGTATAATTTTTTTGTATAGAGAAAAAATTCGGTATAATTTTTGTCGTACAGAAAAAAATTCGGTGTAATTTTTGTCGTATAGAAAAAAAATCGGTGTAATTTTTTTGGTAAAAAAAAATTCGGTGTAATTTTTTTCGTATAAAAAAAAATTCGGTGCAAATTTTTTCGTATAGAAAAAAGTTCCGTATAATTGTTTTTTGGTATAGAAACATATTGGTATAATGTTTTGTTTATATAGAAAAAAATTTGGTATATTTTTTTCGTATGGAAAAAACGGTATAATTCTTTCGTAGAGAAAAAAATAAGTTTAATTTTTTTCGTCTAGAAAAAAATCCACATATTTTTTTCGTATAGAACAAAATTCTGTATAATGTGTGTTTTATAAAAAAAATCGGTTTTTTGGTAAAGAAATTGTCATTTGTTTTGAAAGAAAATTACTTTCTAACCCATTTTCGGCCGATTTAGTTCCTAATGGAATTGATGGTGTATCTTCTAAAAATTCTTGAAGATCACCTATTATTTCCTCCCAATTTCCATTTAAAATTAACGAAGATTCCCCAAGGCCATTTAGGCGCTCTGTGTAGTACATCTTTAACACTTTGAAACCTTACAGGCATTGCTACACGTCTTTTTTGTTTGTTTGTAAATAGAACATGTGTAGTTTACATTTATACCTTGTTACCAAATCACCAACATTTGCTTGTTTCCATTTTTTTTTTTTTTGTTAATTCTATTAATTTACACTTTTCGTTTTCATACGAAACTAAACCAGCACCACGCCAACGGTTTATGGACTTTACACATAGTAATGTTCTCCACGCAACACACCACTACCTCCCTTTCTGTGCGGTGTGGAATTTATTTTAGTTTTTATATTATTAATTTATTTTCAAGTTCAATGCCAATTAAATTTAAAGTTCAAATTGTGTTGGGTTGTACTTATTAGTGAAGCGTAAATGTGTTTTTTTTTTTTGCTGCATATTAAACGCAATGTTTGAGTTTATTGTTTGGTTGCTATATTGTTGTCGGAAGATTTATTAAACCTGACCATAGTTTATAATAAATTAATAGACTTAGTTCGGTAATTGTTTTAATAATTATGTTTATATTTGTATAATTTGTTTATGGTTTGTGGCATGATATTATTAATTATTAAACATTTGATGATGGTAATAATAGGAATAATTTTATTCGTATAGAAAAAAATTAGGATTTATATTTTTCGTATAGAAAAAAAAAATCGGCATAATATTTTTCGTATAGAAAAAAATTCGGCATAGTTTTTTTCGTATAGAAAAAAATTCGGCATAATTTTTTTCGTACAGAAAAAAATTCGGCATAATTTTTTTCGTACAGAAAAAAATTCGGCATAATTTTTTTCACATAGAAAAAATTCGGCATAATTTTCATCATAATTTTTTTTCGTATAGAAAAAAATTCGGTTTCATTTTTTTCGTATAGAAAAAAATTCGGTTTCATTTTTTTCGTATAGAAAAAAATTCGGTTTCATTTTTTTCGTATAGAAAAAAATTCGGTTTCATTTTTTTCGTATAGAAAAAAATTCGGTTTCATTTTTTTCGTATAGAAAAAAATTCGGTTTCATTTTTTTCGTATAGAAAAAAATTCGGTTTCATTTTTTTCGTATAGAAAAAAATTCGGTTTCATTTTTTTCGTATAGAAAAAAATTCGGTTTCATATTTTTCGTATAGAAAAAAATTCGGTTTCATTTTTTTCGTATAGAAAAAAATTCGGTTTCATTTTTTTCGTATAGAAAAAAATTCGGCATAATTTTTTTCGTACAGAAAAAAAATCGGCATAATTTTTTTCACATAGAAAAAATTCGGCATAATTTTCATCATAATTTTTTTTCGTAAAATCTGGTTTAATTTGTTTCGTATCGAAAAAATTTGGTATCATTTTTTCGTAAAAAAAAAATTCAGCATAATTTTTTTCGTACAGAAAAAAAATTAGAAAAAAATTCGGTTTCATTTTTTTCGTATAGAAAAAAATTCGGTTTCATTTTTTTCGTATAGAAAAAAATTCGGTTTCATTTTTTTCGTATAGAAAAAAATTCGGTTTCATTTTTTTCGTATAGAAAAAAATTCGGTTTCATTTTTTTCGTATAGAAAAAAATTCGGTTTCATTTTTTTCGTATAGAAAAAAATTCGGTTTCATTTTTTTCGTATAGAAAAAAATTCGGTTTCATTTTTTTCGTATAGAAAAAAATTCGGTATAATATTTTTTGTATAGAAAAAACTTGGTATACTTTTTTTGTATAGAAAAAATCGGTAGATTTTTTCGTAAAGGTAATATTCTGAAATTTTTTTGAATAGAAAAGATTCCGTAATATTTTTGTGTATTTCAAAAAAATCGGAATAATAATAGAAATTGTTTTTCTTTTTCGTTTTCTTGTTGTATAGAAAAAAATCGGTAGATTTTTTTCGTAAAGATAATATTCTGACATTTTTTTGCATAGAAAAAATTCCGTAATATTCAGGTATGTTCTGAGACACACTTCACGCCTCAAGCATTTTGTTCACACCTTTTATTTTTTTTTTTAATATTTTATGGTCGGACTAGGGTGTACTCTTCTTTTTAAATACCCCAGTAAATCTTAGCCCCAAGAAATTTGCAACAAATAGGAGTAAATGGGGCGAACAAAATGCTTGAGGTGTGAAGTGAGAGGTGAAGTGTGTCTCAGAACATACCCGATTTTTTGTAGTTCAAAAAATCGGAATAATAATAAAAATTGTTTTTTTCCGTATAGAAATAAATCGGTATATATTTTTTTTTGTATAGGAAAAATGCTTTTTCTGTAAAAAAAAAACTCGTAATATTTTTTATATTTTTCTATTGCACTATTTTTTTTTTTTATAAAAGAAAAGAAAAAAAGAAAAATCGAATTATTTTCTAGTTTAATTAATTCGGTATAATTTTTTTCGAACAGAAAATGATTCGGTATATTTTTTCGAATAAAAAATATTTGGACTAATATTTTGTATAGAACAAATTCGGAATAATTTTTTCGTATAAAAAATAGGAATAATTTTTTATACCCTCAGCATTTATGCTAACGAGGGTATATACACATTCATACGGGCAAAATGTGCCTCATCGAAATAATGGGTTTATACCCCAAGTATGTTTAGCCGAAATATGTTTCAGACAATTTGGGGTCGATTTAGCAATGTCCGTCCGTCTGTCTGTCTGGCTAGCTGGTGCGCACGATAACTCTCGAACGGATGAGCCGATTGGGTCCAAAATTTGGCTTTCGTAATATTTTGTCCAAACTTAGTTTATGTTCCAAGATGGGTTATATCGGTCCACTCCTTCCGGTACCTCCCCCACAAAAGTTCGAAAATGTTCGGACATGTTGTACTTTGCACATCGTGAAATTTCTGCCAGACTTAGACGAGGTTCCAATAAGGACTCAATCGGTCCACTCCTTCGGGTACCACCCACACAAAATTTCGGAAAAGTTCAGTTTAGGACCTGCTTCCGAATCGCTTCGGTTTTTGTTGTTACATCTTGTATTCACCGTCCCCCATACGACGGTACACGTTTTGTCTGGGGCAAGTCCATACTTCCTGAGAAAATAGCCTGAAAAGTACACAAAACCCCTTTAACACCCTGTGTTGTGGTTGGAGCGCAAGATAACTCTCGAACGGTTTTGCCGATTTGGTCCATAATATGAACTTCGTCATATTTTGTCCAAACTTAGCTTAAGTTCGAAGATAAGCCATATCGGTACACTCCTTCATGTACCTCCCCCACAAAAGTTCAAAAATGTTGGGAAAAATTGTTCGCATGATAAGTCTTGAAGGGAGTGACCGATGTGGTCCATACATTACACACCCGAATATATCTACCACTCCTTTGCGTACCTCCCACACAAAATTTCGGATAAGTTCACTTTAAGACCTGCTCTCGAATCACTTTTATTTCTGTTGAAGCAAAATGCTTTCGCTGCCTCAATTACGACGGTAGAAGCTTTTTCCATTCTTGCATTCTTCTTGATAAAACTGCCCGAAAGGATAAAAACCCCATAGCACCATATGTAGTCGCTGGAGAGCACTATAACTCTCGAACTGATCAACCGATTTGGTCATATTGGCTTTCGTCATATTTTGTCCAAACTTAGTCTCAGTTCGAAGACGGGCAACAACTTACGGTACTTCCACCTCAATATTTAAAACATTTCACTAAAAATGCAAAATTGAATGCACGATGTCTCTTGAACGTGGCAACCAATTTGTTCAAAACTTTGGATCTCCTAATATGTTGTCCAAATTTAGTTTAACTTCCAAAATGACCGATATCGATTTTCTGGTCCAAAATGTATGCGATGACCCACTGAAATGACTAGTGGGCGCGATATCTATCAAAAATTAGATCAACTTTCGTAATGAACTATGTCGGTCCATTCCTTTAAGTACCTCCTCCGCAACAATTTTGAATTTTAATCCTAATCTACATTTTTATCGACAAGTTCAAATGTCCAAAAAGGGGCCACAAAATACTGAAAAGACCCTAAATACTGTTACGAATGTAACTGATAGGTTTAAGTTAGTTCAGTTTAAATTCCGTTAATTTAAATATTTGAATTGTAACGTAAAGTTTGTATTACGCAGTTACTTTATTTAAGCAACAACAACTACCATGTAGAACTCTCTTCATCATTCTAGTCGTTACATTACCTTTTGTTAATATTCTTTTGTTTGTTTTGCCATAATAATGTAATTATCGTTGGTTCCTACTTCTTGTATTTCGTGTAGTTGTTTGTTGTTGTAATTACGTCATTACTGTGCTTGTCTACTTGTATGTATGTGAGTATGGTTGTTCGCTTAGTGCGAATGTGTGTCTGTGTGTTCGCTGCACAGATTCGAGAGGTTGCCATATGTTCTAGATATTTCTAGACCAAGGAGATTTTGGGTATAAATAGAGTTACGAATGGCAACATTGAGTTGAGTTGTGTCTTAAGCGTTGAACTGAACAGATCGGTAAAAGAGTAGCTGCGTGCTAACTAGAGACTTGCTGTGTGCTTAGTAATTAAAGTCGGTTCCGAATAAGTGTAATAAAGTAAATAAAGCATTGTAGAAACGTAATCTAAAACGAACCCTGTTTTATTTGGTACAAATCGTATCGGGGAATAAAACAACGTCTACACGGAGATTAGTTAAATCTAATTCCGTAACAATACATTCGATCTGTGCGTAGATGATAGTTTAAATTAGGATAGGCTGAGGGTATATCTCTGTCTGCAAAACCGACGGATACTTTTTTACTTGTTTTGTATAGAAACAAATTGGTATAATTTTTTGGTATAGGAAAAAATTCGGTGTAATTTTTGTCGTAAAGGAAAAAACTCATTGTAGTTGTTTTCGTATAGAAAAAATTCAGTGTAATTTTTTTCGCAGAGATTCGTTAAATTTTCTTCCTATAGAAAACCATTCGGTATATTTTTTCATCGTTTTAGTTCCTAATGATGCACATGAAGCATTTTCTAAAAAATGAAGAGAATAGGGAGCATCCATCTCCACGCTGTTATTAAAAATATTAGCCTCTGACATAGTACTTACTGATAAAAAAAAACCTTCGCAGTCAGTTTTCATGAAATGGGAAACTACGCTTGACGCCATCTAGCGCCAAATTATATACCAAACACTGTACTTCAATAGCGCCAAAGAAATATATAACGCTATCTTTTGAAACTAACAAATATAAAAGCTTTTTGTTTAAACATCATAAGCTTTTGTCAATGTAGCTAATATTCCACAGATGGCGCTACGTGACACAAAATAAAGCACTTCCGTTACAATTGAACAATTCAAGAAGATTCAAAATTATACAAAGAAAAAATGGAAGAAACTTTAAAAATTATTTGAATTAATTAAAAACAAATAATAACAAATATAAAAAACATTTTTCCAGAAATTTGAATAACGATTTAAATTATTTAATTTTTGTCTAATTATATATTAAACCAAAAAAATAAAAATTGTTTTTTTATATACATCTACATAAATATATATCATACATGTACATATGTATGTATGAACTTATTACGTATGTCCGTCTGTTTCTCTTACGACTTGTTATGTTGTCTGTTCTGTTTTTCGCCTTTCCACTTGCTGTTTTGCTTTGCTTTTATTATTCATAATTGACGTCACACAGTGCATTGAAACTATTGAGTTCATGAACGTTTGTCGACTCCAATCCACCAGCAATTGGCACCACGAGCCACCAAGTAAAACATTCTTCTCCTCTCACCCAATCCACCAACACCATTAAAAACATAATATTTGCTCGCATTCGGAAAACATTGATGATAAGAAGAGCCAAGAGAACTAGAAAAGCTTTGGAAAAGGGTGTTGCTAATATCACAAGAAATGAAGAAGCATTCTGAAACAGAACACACATTTAGCGACTTCTGATTTCAGATCTAAGGTGTGTGGTCTATGACATGACTCAAAATCCTAGTTTATGTGGGGGCGAGAGACCTGATAAAATCAACTATCCCCAGCCTTTAGGCTAATGAGGGTATTTACACTTTGATAGGATCATAATATGGAGGGTATATAAAGTTTCTCATTCCGTTTGTAAGTAATCGAAATAATCATTTGAAATAAAGTCTAAAATAGTATTGTAAGTTCCCTTAAATAAGATTCGTAAACCTTCTTTAACATTAAAAACAGCTAAATTGACATCACTTATTATGACGATTTCGGCACACACATAAACCACGACGAACTGTAAAGGCCAAAACAGGATCAATCATCGCTTGCTTTGCTTGCTTCCCCAAATGTTAAATTATAAAGGAATGACACAGACTCTTTGAAAATCCGCCTGCGTTCCCCTTTAGGAGGCTCTGGCATTCCTTTATAATTTGACATTTGGGAAGCAAGCAAAGCAAGCGACGATTGATTCTGTTTTGGCCTTTACAAAGAGTCATAAAGAAAAACTTTTTAACAGCTTTGTAACTGCAACCAATAAAGATTCACACACACACACACACATCCACTAACACACTGACATAAGGTGAATGTTAAAATGCAATTTTTAACAGATGCATTTTTGCTTGGCACTTCTCTGAGGTGCGATTTGGTGGCGCTTGTGCTGCCTGCTTCTTTTAGTACGTGTTCAGAAGGTCAATTTGCTTAAAAACTGAAGCAGCAACCGAACAGAACAGAGAGACAGCTTTTCATAGACTTGCAAACTGAAAGGGGGTATTGGTGATGCTTGTTGATGGATAAAAGTGGGTGGGTGGGTGGTTGGTGGAGAGGCTATCAACATGTAAAGTTTAGCCTGACGGCGTTTATTGTTGTGTTGCTGCGGCTGCAGCCTCTCTGCTATGAAGGCGAATGAACTATTTTGACCCGCTTGAATTGACCTCTAAATGCAATTCGATGTGATGATTAAAAAAACACAAGCTAGCGAACGTACAAACACACTCACACATACACGTATTGTAAAACTAACACACACTTTCACAGAAATATTGTTTGGAATGAATGGTTATTGTGTAAGAAGAAGAAGAAGAATGTATGACAACAACAATAACTGTGGCAGAGGTAAGAGTTTTATTTTCGTTTGCTTATTTCTTTGGCTTTGGAAAGGATTTTTCTGCAAGTGTTGTTGTTGCCGTTGTAGCTGACTACAACGACTGGCAGCTGGAGCTGATGACCGTCCTTGTAACAATATCGTACGAAACATCCTTAATATTAAAATAGCAAAAAAATATTGCTCTAGCAATGCGGAGTGGCGGTGTGTTAAAAAAGAGGCCATGGAAAAATCCTTGTCAGTCATTAGCAACAGCAGACATTCTGTTAACAGACTACTTCATGAAACATTTTACAAAGAGAATATTTTTTCTTAAAAACAGATACTCTTCTGTTATTAACAGAGACTTTTTTGTTATTAACACAAACTATGTTCGTACTAACAGAATATCTTCTGTTATTAGCAGAAAATATTCTGTTATTAATATAAGACATTGTGTTATTAACATGATGTTTTCTTTTATTAACACAATATTTTCTGTTCTCTAATGTTATTAACAGAAAATATTCTGATATTAACAGAAAATATTCTGTTATTAACAGAAAATATTCTGTCATTAACAGACAATATTTTTTTACTAACAGAAAATATTCAGTTATTAACAGATAATATTCTGCTGTTAACAGAAAATATTCTGTTATTAACAGAAGCTCCTTTGTTATTAACAAAAAATGTTCTTCTATTAACAGACAATATTTTTTTCTAACAGAATCTCTTATGTTATTAACAGAAAATATTCTGTTATTAACCGAAAATATTCTGTTATTAACAGAAACACCTTTGCTATTAACAAGAAATTTTCTGTCATTTACAGAAAATATTCTTCTACTAACAGACAATATTTTGTTATTAACAAAATCTCTAATGTTATTAACAGAAAATATTCTGATATTAACAGAAAATATTCTGTTATTAACAGAAAATATTCTGTTATTAACAGAAAATATTCTGTTATTAACAGAAAATATTTTTTTTACTAACAGAAAATATTCTGCTATTAACAGAAAATATTCTGTTATTAACAGAAGCTCCTTCGTTATTAACAGAAAATGTTCTTCTATTAACAGACAATATTTTTTTATTAACAGAATCTCTTATGTTATTAACAGAAAATATTCTGTTATTAACAGAAAATGTTCTGTCATAAGGAGAAAATATTCTGTTATATACAGAAAATATTCTGCTATTAACAGAAAATATTTTTTTTTACTGACAGAAAATATTCTGTTATTAACAGAAAATATTCTGATATTAACAGAAAATATTCTGTTATTAACAGAAAATATTCTGTTATTAAGGTAAAATATTCTGCCATTAACAGAAAATATTTTTTTACTAACAGAAAATATTCTGTTATTAACAGAAAATATTTTTTTAACAGAAAATATTTTGTTATTAACAGAATCTCTTATCATTTTAACAGAAAATATTCTGTCATTAACAGAAAGTACTCTTTTATTTACAGAAAATATTCTGTTATGAATAGAAAATACACTGTTATTAACTTTTTAACTTTTCTGCTATTAACAGAAACTCTTCTGTTATTAGCAGGAAGTCTTCTGTTATTAACGAAAATAATCTGTTTTTAACAGAAACTCTTATGTTATTGCAAGAAAATCGTCTGTTATTAACATAAAATCTTCTGTTATTATTATAAATTGGAAAGAACCTCTCCGAAGAGTTTACTACCAAAAGAGGTTTCAGACAAGGAGACGGCCTGTCGTGTGATCTATTTAACATCCTACTGGAAAAGGTCATACGAGACGCGAAGGTCAAAAGAAATGGAACAATATACACGAACAGCCACATGTTACTGGCTTATGCCGACGACATTGACATCATGGGTCGATCGGTAAAGGAAGTAACTGACACCTTTGCAAAAGTCGAAAGAGAATCTGCTAAAGTTGGTCTGGCAGTAAACGGAGTAAAAACCAAGTTGATGGTATCGACGCGTAATATGTCCATAAACACCGCACCATCTGTGAATGTTGGTACCTATAATTTTGAGGTAGTAAAGGACTTCGTCTACCTCGGCACCGCCATAAACACAACAAATAACATCAGTTGTGAAATACGAAGAAGAATAGTGTTGGCTAACAGATGCTACTTTGGGCTGAGTAAGCAGTTTAGGAATAAAGCCACCTCTCGTCAAACAAAAATAACACTGTACAAAACACTGATACTACCCGTGCTAATGTATGGTTCCGAAGCATGGGTACTTGCTCAAGCAGATAAGGCAGTGCTTTGTGTGTTTGAGAGAAAAATTCTACGAAAGATCTATGGGCCAATCTGTGTTGACGGCGAATATCGGCGTCGTATGAACATCGAGCTGTATCAACTATACAATGACATCAATATAGTTGAACGAATCGAGATACAACGATTGCGATGGCTAGGCCATGTTATAAGAATGAGTGATGATGAACCCGCTAAAAAGGCGTATAAATACGGGCCGCATGGAGGTTCTCGCAGATCTGGAAGGCCAAAGCTTCGTTGGAGCGAACAAGTGAAACGAGATATCACAAAGCTACATATCCCAGATTGGGAAAATACAGCAGCAAACAGAGAGGATTGGAGATTTTTTCTTAGTTCGGCTTATGGAACAAATGTTCTGTAAAAGGCCAGCTAAGTAAGTCTTCTGTTATTAAGGTAAAATATTCTGCCATTAACAGAAAATATTTTTTGTTAACAGAAAATATTCTGTTATTAACAGAAGCTCCTAGTTATTAACAGAAAATGTTCTTCTACTAACAGACAATATTTTTTATTAACAGAATCTCTTATGTTATTAACAGAAAATATTCTGTAATTAACAGAAAATGTTCTATTATTAACAGAAAATAACCCGTTATTAAAGAAAATATTCTCTCATAAGGAGAAAATATTCTGTTATATACAGAAAATATTCTGCTATTAACAGAAAAATTCTGCCATTAACAGAAAATATATTTTTAATGCCAGAAAATATTCTGTTATTAACAGAAGCTCCTTTGTTATTAACAGAAAATATTCTTCTATTACCAGACAATATGTTGTTATTAACAGAATCTCTAATGTTATTAACAGAAAATATTCTGATATTAACAGAAAATATTTTGTTATTAGCAGAAAATATTCTGTTATTAAGGTAAAATATTCTGCCATTAACAGAAAATATTTTTTTACTAACAGAAAATATTCTGTTATTAACAGAAAATATTCTGTTATTAACAGAAAATATTCTGTTATTAACAGAAGCTCCTTTGTTATTAACAGAAAATGTTCTTCTATTAACAGACAATATTTTGTTAATAACAGAATATCTAATGTTATTAACAGAAAATATTCTGATATTAACAGAAAATATGCTGTTATTAACAGAAAATATTCTACTATTAACAGAAACAGCTTTGCTATTAACATGAAATATTCTGTCATTTACAGAAAATATTCTTCTATTTACAGACAATATTTTGTTATTAACAGATCTCTAATGTTATTAACAGAAAATATTCTGATATTAACAAAAAATATTCTGGTATTAACAGAAAATATTCTGTTATTAAGGTAAAATATTCTGCCATTAACAGAAAATATTTTTTTACTAACAGAAAATATTCTGTTATTAACAGCAAATATTCTGTTATTAACAGAAGCTCCTTTGTTATTAACAGAAAATGTTCTTCTATAAACAGACAATATTTTGTTATTAACAGAATCTCTAATGTTATTAACAAAAAATATTCTGATATTAACAGAAAATATGCTGTTATTAACAGAAACACCTTTGCTGTTAACAAGAAATATTCTGTCATTTACAGAAAATATGCTTCTATTAACAGACAATATTTTGTTATTAACAGAATCTCTAATGTTATTAACAGAAAATATTCTGATATTAACAGAGAATATTCTGTTATTAACAGAAAATATTCTGTTATTAAGGTAAAATATTCTGAAATTAACATAAAATATTTTTTACTGACAGACAATATTCTGTTATTAACAGAAAATATTCTGTTATTGACAGAAGTTCCTTTGTTATTAACAGAAAATGTTCTTCTATTAACAGACAATATTTTGTTATTAACATAATCTCTAATGTTATTAACAGAAAATATTCTGATATTAACATAAAATATTCTGTTATTAAGGTAAAATATTCTGCCATTAACAGAAAATATTTTTTTACTAACAGAAAATATTCTGTTATTAACAGAAAATATTCTGTTATTAACAGAAAATATTCTGTTATTAACAGAAGCTTCTGTGTTATGAACAGAAAATGTTCTTCTATTAACAGACAATATTTTTATTAACAGAATCTCCTATGTTAATAACAGAAAATATTCTGTCATTAACAGAAAATATTCTGTTATTATCAGAAAATAATCCGTTATTAACAGAAAATAGTCTGCCATAAGGAGAAAATATTCTGTTATATACAGAACATATTCTACTTTTAACAGAAAAAATTGTGCCATTAACAGAAAATATTTTTTTACTAACAGAAAATATTCTGTTATTAACAGAAAATATTCTGTTATTAACAGAACATATTCTGTTATTAACACAATCTCTTTTGTTATTAACAGAAAATATTTTCTCATCAACAGAAAATATTTTTTTATTAACAGAATATATGCTGTTATTAACAGAATATTTTCTGTTATTAACTGAAAATATTCTTCTATTAACAGAAAATATTCTGCTATTAACAGAAAATATTTTGTAATTAACAGAAAATGTTCTGTTATTAACAGAAAATATTCTGCCATCAACACAAAATATTCTTCTATTAACAGAAAATACTCTGCCATTAACATTAACAATACTCTGCTGTTAACAGAAATTATTTTGGCCATCAACAGAAAATATCCTTCTTTTAACAGAAAATATTCTGTTATTAACGCAATCTCTTCTGTTATTAACAGAAAATATTTTCTCATTAACAGAAAATATTCTGTTATTAACATAATCTCGTTTGTTATTAACAGAAAATATTCTGATATTAACAGAAAATATTCTGTTATTAAGGTAAAATATTCTGTTATTAACAGAAAATATTCTGTTATTAACAGAAAATATTCTGTTATTAGCAGAAAATATTCTGTTATTAACAGAAAATATTCTGTTATTAACAGAAAATATTCTGTTATTAACAGAAAATATTCTGTTATTAACAGAAAATATTCTGTTATTAACAGAAAATGTTCTTCTATTAACATAAAATCTTCTGTTATTATGGTAAAATATTCTGCCATTAACAGAAAATATTTTTTATTAACAGAAAATATTCTGTTATTAACAGAAAATATTCTGTTATTAACAGAAAATATTCTGTTATTAACAGAAAATATTCTGTTATTAACAGAAAATGTTCTTCTACTAACAGAAAATATTTTTTATTAACAGAATTTCTTATGTTATTAACAGAAAATATTCTGTTATTAACAGAAAATATTCTATTATTAACAGAAAATAATCCGATATTAACCCGAAATATTCTGTCATAAGGAGAAAATATTCTTTTATATACAGAAAAATTCTGCCATTAACAGAAAATATTTTTTTAATGACACAAAATATTCTGTTATTAACAGATGCTCCTTTGTTATTAACAGAAAATGTTCTTCTATTAACAGACAATATTTTGTTATTAACAGAATCTCTAATGTTATTAACAGAAAATATTCTGATATTAACAAAAAATATTCTGTTATTAACAGAAAATATTCTGTTATTAACAGAAACACCTTTGCTATTAACAAGAAATATTCTGTCATTTACAGAAAATATTCTTATATTAACAGACAATATTTTGTTATTAACAGAATCTCTAATGTTATTAACAGAAAATATTCTGATATTAACAGAAAATATTCTGTTATTAACAGAAAATATTCTGTTATTAAGGTAAAATATTCTGCCATTAACAGAAAATATTTTTTTACTAACAGAAAATATTCTGTTATTAACAGAAAATATTCTGTTATTAACAGATGCTCCTTTGTTATTAACAGAAAATGTTCTTCTATTAACAGACAATATTTTTTTATTAACAGAATCTCTTATGTTATTAACAGAAAATATTCTGTTATTAACAGAAAATTTTCTATTATTAAAGGAAAATAATCCGTTATTAACAGAAAATATTCTGTCATAAGGAGAAAATATTCTGTTATATACAGAAAATATTCTGTTATAAACAGAAAATATTCTGCTATTAACAGAAAAATTCTGCCATTAACAGAAAATATTTTTTTACTGTCAGAAAATATTCTGTTGTTAACAGAAAATATTCTGTTATTAACAGAAGCTCCTTTGTTATTAACAGAAAATGTTCTTATATTAACAGACAATATTTTGTTATTAAGAGAATCTCTAATGTTATTAACAGAAAATATTCTGATATTAACAAAAATATTCTGTTATTAACAGAAAATATTCTGTTATTAAGGTAAAATATTCTGCAATTAACAGAAAATATTTTTTTACTAACAGAAAATATTCTGTTATTAACAGAAACACCTTTGCTATTAACAAGAAATATTCCGTCATTTACAGAAAATATTTTCTATTAACAGACAATATTTTGCTATTAACAGAATCTCTAATGTTATTAACAGAAAATATTCTGATATTAACAGAAAATATTCTGTTATTAACAGAAAATATTCTGTTATTAAGGTAAAATATTCTGCAATTAACAGAAAATATTTTTTTACTAACAGAAAATATTATGTTATTAACAGAAAATATTCTGTTATTAACAGATGCTCCTTTGTTATTAACAGAAAATGTTCTTCTATTAACAGACAATATTTTTTATTAACAGAATCTCTTATGTTATTAACAGAAAATATTCTGTTATTAACAGAAAATGTTCTATTATTAACAGAAAATATTCTGTCATAGAAGAAAATATTCTGTTATAAACAGAAAATATTCTGCTATTAACAGAAAAATTCTGCCATTAACAGAAAATATTTTTTTACTGACAGAAAATATTCTGTTATTAACAGAAAATATTCTGTTATTAACAGAAGCTCCTTTGTTATTAACAGAAAATGTTCTTCTATTAACAGACAATATTTTGTTATTAACAGAATCTCTTATGTTATTAACATAAAATATTCTGTTATTAACAGAAAATATTTTGCTATTAACAGAGAATATTTTATTACTAACAGAATCTCAAATGTTATTAACAGCAAATATTCTGTTATTAACAGAAAATATTCCGTTATTAATAAAATATTCTGCCATTAACAGAAAATATTCTGTCATAAGGAGAAGATATTCTGTTATTAACAGAAAAATAGCACCAATTATTCTGTTATTAACAGAAAATATTCTGTTATTAACATAAAATATCGTGTTAGTAACAGAAGCTCCTTTGTTATTAACAGAAAATATTCTCTCATTAACCGAAAATGTTTTTTATTAACAGAAAATATGCTGTTATACACAGAAAATATTCTGTCATTAACATAAAATATTCTTCTATGTCAAATGTTATTAACAGCAAAGATTCTGCTATTAACAGAAAATATTCTGTTATTAATAAAATATTGTACCATTAACAGAAAATATTTTGTTATTAACAGAAAATATTCTGTCATAAGGAGAAAATATTCTGTTATTAACAGAAAAATTACAGCAATTATTCTGTTATTAACAGAAAATATTCTGTTATTAACACAAAATATCCTGTTAGTAACAGAAGCTCCTTTGTTAATAACAGAAAATGTTCTGTCATTAACAGAAAATATTCTTCTATTAACAGACAATATTTTGTTATTAACAGAATCTCTTATGTTATTAACATAAAATATTCTGTTATTAACAGAAAATATTCTGATATTAACAGAGAATATTTTGTTACTAACAAAATCTCTAATGTTATTAACAGAAAATATTATGCTATTAACAGAAAATATTCTGTTGTTAAGATAAAATATTCTGCAATTAACAGAAAATATTTTGTTGTTAACAGAAAATAATCTGTTATTAACAGAAAGGAGAAAATATCCTGTTATTAACAGAAAAAATCTGTCATTAACAGAAAATATTGTTTTATTAACAGAAAATATTCTGTTATTATAGATATTACCCTGTTGGTAACAGAAAAGATTCTGTTATTAACAAAAACATTATTTAACTGTTGTTAACAGAAAATATTTTTTTAACAGAAACTCTTCTGTTATTAGCAGAAACTCGTATGTTATTAACAGAAAATATTCTTTTACTATCAGAAAATATTTTGTTATTAACAGAAAATATTCTTTTGTTAACTGAAAACATTATTTTATTAACAGAAAATATTCTGTTATTAACGCATTTTTTTCTGCTATTAACAGAAAATATTCTCTCATTAACCGAAAATGGTCTGTTATTAACAGAATCACTTATGTTATTAAAAGAAAATGTTCTGTCATTAACAGAAAATATTCTTCTATTAACAAAAAATATTCTGTTATTAATAGAAAATACCATGTTAGTAACAGAAACGATTCTGTTATTTTATTAACAGAAAATATAATTTTATGAAAGAAAATATTCTGTTGTTAACAGAACCTTTTTTTTTGTTGACAGAAATTATTCTGTTATTAACAGAAAATATTCTGTTATTAACAGCAAATATTCTGTTATTAACAGAAAATATTCTTTTGCTAACAGAAACTCTTCTTTTGCTAACAGAAACTCTTCTGTTATTAGCAGAAACTCGTATGTTATTAACAGAAAATATTATTTTACTATCAGAAAATATTTTGTTAAAAACAAAATATTGTATTATTAACAGAAAATATTCTCTTGTTAAAAGAAATCATTTTATTAACAGAAAATATCATTTTATTAAGAGAAAATATTCTGTAATTAACACAATCTCTTCTGTTATTAAGAGAGAATATTCTCTCATTAACAGAAAATTTATTTTTATTAACAGAACATATTCTGTTATTAACAAAAGCTCCTTTGTTATTAACAGAAAATATTCTGTCATTAACAGAAAATATTCTTCTGATGTTGTATTTGTTTCGGCTGAAGGTCATTAAAAATCAGTGTTTTTTATTTTAAATTTTGTTCTCTTTATTCATCCAATATTTCGATTGTCGTCGACAATCATCTTCAGGGATCTGTTGCAAAAACACAATATATTATAAAAAGATAAACATACTAGTATAACACAAACATTACATTATTTTAGGAGAAAAAACGTCTATCCGAATTTAACGTCAAAGCTAAACTAAGTTTTCTTTCGGCTGTGCTTATGAACTAGATTCCTGTAAATGTGTGCACAGTGGTCCGTATCACTTTTGTAATTCATTCTTTTGTCGTTGGGTGTATTTATGATATGTAGCATCTCTAGTGTGTAACGTCTCTTGTAGTTATTTTCTTGAGCTAAAATGTCGACTTCTTTAAAATTGGGCTTGTGTCCTGTCAGTGTGCAATGTGCTGCTAATGCCGTCTTTTGTTCAAGGGGTTTGTCTGATTTTTGATCCGACTTATGTCCGGAAAGTCTAGTTTTAAGTTTTGTTTTTGTCGTACCAACATATACCTTTTGGCATACGTTGGTTTCGTCACCGTTACAAGCTATCTTATAAACTACATTGCACTTATCTTCTTTTTTTATCTTAGATTTTGTTTTGCTAAACATCTTGTTAACATTATAATTGGTTCTTAAAGCTAGTTGATATTTGTCTTTATTATAAATGTCCGAACAACAATATCTTTCCGAAAAACCGGGGATATACGTTATACATTTGTATGACTTTTTGTTTTCTTCTCTTATTGCTGATTTACGATTATTTTTAGCGTGTTTTAGTAACTCTTCTATAGTTTTTTGTGGGAAGTCATTTTTCGCTAAAATCGTTCGGATCAAAAATCAGACAAACCCCTTGAACAAAAGACGGCATTAGCAGCACATTGCACACTGACAGGACACAAGCCCAATTTTAAAGAAGTCGACATTTTAGCTCAAGAAAATAACTACAAGAGACGTTACACACTAGAGATGCTACATATCATAAATACACCCAACGACAAAAGAATGAATTACAAAAGTGATACGGACCACTGTGCACACATTTACAGGAATCTAGTTCATAAGCACAGCCGAAAGAAAACTTAGTTTAGCTTTGACGTTAAATTCGGATAGACGTTTTTTCTCCTAAAATAATGTAATGTTTGTGTTATACTAGTATGTTTATCTTTTTATAATATATTGTGTTTTTGCAACAGATCCCTGAAGATGATTGTCGACGACAATCGAAATATTGGATGAATAAAGAGAACAAAATTTAAAATAAAAAACACTGATTTTTAATGACCTTCAGCCGAAACAAATACAACATCAATATTAAAAATAGTCAGGTCAACAATAAACAACAACAGCAAAATATTCTTCTGTTAACAGACAATATTTTGTTATTAACAGAATCTCTAATGTTATTAACAGAAAATATTCTTCATTAACGGAAAATATTTTCGTTTGTTTTGTTTATTGTTGAAGTTCAATCTCATTTTCGATTGTTTGAGTGGAGTATTCCCCCATTGGCTCAACTTCATTTATTACCCTCTATTACAGAGAGTAATGTTTTTCAAAACGAACTGACAGTGTTGCAAAATTTTACTGATTTTACTGATTCTGTGAGTTGAAAAGAACACCAACACAGTTGCCTGTGTTGGTGTTCTTTTCAACTCACAGAATTCGAAGAATTCTTAGTTGATACGTGCTGACATGTTGCAAAATATTTTGATTTTGGTGTTTCTTTGGAAAAGCCGAAAAGTGAGTGTGATTCTCATTCATATGAGAATACTAGACACTTAAAGAGTTCGGTTTTTCGCTAAAAAGGCATCATTTCAAAAACTGAGAAGCCAATTGATAATTCCCTTCGCCGGGATGAAATCATGATATTGGTAGCGATCAGTAAAATTTTGCAACACTGTCAGTTCGTTTTGAAAAACATTACTCTCTGTAATAGAGGGTAATAAATGAAGTTGAGCCAATGGGGGAATACTCCACTCAAACAATCGGAAAATATTTTCTTTTTAACAGAAAATAATCTGTTATTAACAGAAAATATTCTGTAATAAGGAGAAAATATTCTGTTATAAACAGAAAATATTCTTTTATTAACAGAAATTATTCTGTTATTAACAGAAGCTCTTTTGTTATTAACAGAAAATATTTTGCCATCAAGAGCAGAAAATATTTGGTTATTAATAGAATCTGTTATGTTATTAACAGAAACTGTTCTGTCATTAACAGAATGTACTCTTTTATCAGCAGAAAATATTCTGTTATTAATAGAAAATACATTGTTATTAACTTTTTCGCAATTAACAGACACTTTTCTGTTATTAACAGAAACTCTTCTGTTATTAGCAGGAACTCTTCTGATATTAACGAAAATCATCTGTTTTTAACAGAAAGTCTTCTGTTATTAACAGAAACTCCTCTGTTATTGCAAGAAAATCATCTGTTTTTAACAGAAAATCTTCTGTTATCAACAGAATCTTTTCTGTTATTTAATATGAACTTTAAAACGGCAGAGTTGCAGTGTTATTATTATTTATCCCACAACCCTTGACCCCCTTAATGAATTCCTTGACCAATTAGATTCCGCAAGGCCTCCAAACTTTAGCTATCTTCACAAAAAATTCAAGTGGAAAAAATTATGAAAATGAAAGTACCTCGAAATACATTTAAACATTTCGATGTAGCCATGATCCTAATTTCACAAAGTTTTTTTCTACACCATCACCTCCACCTACCTACTCGACTCTCCAATTGCATTTAGTCAAGCAGCCAGCCAGCAAGCAAACTAGTCACTTTGTGCTCCTTCGTGGCTAGGAAAACGAGTTCAATGTCGTTCATTGTATTGCAATTTTTTTGCGATGATGATGATGGTGATAGCAATGGTGGTGGTGGTAATGCTATGCAGTTCAGCTCATAGCCAACACTCATCGTCATCTGGCCTCTACTCTATTTTTTCTTCTTGTTGCCTGGTTGTTTTCTCATTTTTCATGAGGTGGCAAAACAAATGTTCAGAGAACACGGTTGGGACGAAGAGTCTTGCTATTTACATACATTCCTAATGTCGTCTCATGACTCTGTGGAAAAGATTTATGATTTGTCTACAAATTTGTAAATGTCTAGCTGTACATTTCTTTTGTTTGTTTAAAAAGTTAAGAAGTTGTGGAGATGTTGGTGGAAAGTGCTAAAGGAATTCTTGATGATTGGAGACAGTTAAATATTTAAGTTAGGAAATATTATAAATAAAAAAGAAAGCTAGAGACGTTTAAAAATAAAAAATAAATTAGAAAATATTTTAAATAATAAACTGGTTCTCTATTGTAGCTTCTTAAAGGCGGGATACCCTCATCCACTTTCCATTTTTTCTAATTTCTGCATTTACATGCATTTTCGTTTTGAAACAGTTCCGACGTATAAGTGTTAATAAACTTCATTGATAATTTCAGGGACATGTTGGACATACTCCATTCCTTTTTTTGCATATTTCGCACACATGACACCAAGCCAGCCTACCCACAACATTGTTAGCCTCCTATCACAATTGTCATCAAATGCTATTGACCACGTTGTATTTTATGGCATTTACAGCTGGACATGGTGGTAATGTAATCAAATTGTAATAGAAGAAAAAAAGCAACGAGATTTCTAACACTAGGTTCTACTCTTAACAAGTCAGAGCCAGAGAACAACATGAAGTGTAAAGTAAATCCCCATTGGTGTCGCCTTTTGAGTGGCCAGTTGGTGTTGGTTTCTACAACATTTATTGCAATTCTCTGTTGCTGCAGCTGATATTCAAACGTACAAACAAATCACATGCAAATAATTTGCTGTCAAGGTTACCAATACTACCGTCGGATACTAGAGATACCGTCAAGCAAAAAATACAGCTATAGAGATGTGTAACAGCAACAACAAACTAACTCACGCAATAATATGGCGAGCAAATAAAGATTTTCTGCTAGCGATGGTTGGTATTCTCATTTACAGATGATATATTACACTGAGCTACATATATTAAAATTGTATAAATTTAACAATAAAAATAAAAAAATAATTGATTAAAAATATTTTTATGAAAATCATTAATTTTTTTAAATTTTTGTTTTTTTTTGATAAGTTAAGTTCACATTAATTTTGTAAAGCTTCCTAGGTCGCGCTTTGTTTTACTCTGAAATAACTTGTAAATCTCTACGGTTTATAGTTATAGCATACTTTCAGGCTTATATTGTATTAAAGGGCATTTAAACTAAGGAATTTATTGGGAAGCGAAGAGACATCGCTCGAGGAAAACAAGAATACAATACATTTTATTGAATCTACGTCTTATTTGTGGGGCTACAGCACGGAATAAAGCATAAACCTGCACTTAATCGACCAGAGACTATAACGTATAACATAACGTTATAGAGAAAATTCATAAAGATACCATTTTGTTATAGAGACTTTCGTCATAGAGAAGTTTGACTATACTCCCAAGAATGGAAAGAGGCGATATATTTTTAAGAAAAGGTTTTCGAACCAAAGTAGTATATTAAAGCAAATTTTGTTTTAAAATTAGAGCTCCAAGAAACCTGAAGGCAATGTAACAAGACACGTACCCCAAAACTGACTTAAACCTTAAAACTGAAATTCTAAATTGCGGAAATAAAAAAAAAATAATTTTGCCAAATTCCAACCAATTAAAAAAGGAGAAACGGCTACTGAGAAGGTCAATTACCTTATTGGGAAATATAGACAAAATCTCCTTATCCTTAAAATATTAGGTTTCTACAAGAAAATCATCTTGTTTTATCCAAGAAGGCCTCTTTATGAAAATATTCATCGGCTATCTAAAAGAAGATATCCTACAATTCAATAAGAAGTCTTACTGGTCTTTTATGAGAAAACCTACAGATTGTTTCCAGGGAGTTTCCTATGGAAAGCATTACTGATCTTTGATGAAAATATCGACAGGATCTCAAATTCTGTTCCACGAAACGTGAAACTGAAATCTCTAATAATCAAAATTGAAATATTATTTTAAGGGGAAACAAATGGCCGCTTAAAGCAAGTACCATTATGGGGAAATATGACCAAAATCCTCTAAATTCCTTTTATTGGTACCCGGCAACATTGGAAGGAATTGGTTCTATGCGATGACGGGACTTCATTGCATCTAATGCATTGATTCGAAGGAAGTCGTGAAAGATCCGATCCTTCCATAAGCATTTGAACCCATGCAAAGGAAGTCGTGAAAGTTCCGATCTTTTCATCAGCATTTGAACCAATGCAAAGGAAGTCGTGAAAGTTTCGATCTTTTCATCAGCATTTGAACTCATTCCATTGATCCAATAGAGATGAACTTTTGTCTTAATATATAAGATTAATTCTTTACAATGGGCTTGAATTAGACGGAGACTTGATATCACAACCACCGTCATTGAAACTCTCGTCGTAATGATAATGTCATTACCAAGGGCATCTTTTGGGGTCCACGCTCATATAAAATTCATCGATGAAGATGCTTAAAAGATGACATGCCAGATCACCTTCACCCATGATTGAATAGCATCTTTGGCATTGAACATTTTGCTGGGTATGGTTTCTTTAAGATGATCATATTGCTTTACCCAAGAAATCGTCCTTATGGGAAGACCCATCGATATTCTAAAAATGAAGTTATACTTTACTTTAATGAGAATAACTACTGGTTTTCTTAAGGAGATTTCCAGTGGTTTTCTACTAGCCTTCAATGAGAAGACCCACTGGACTTCTACGAGAAACCTTCTTGTCCCTTTATAAGATGTCCTACAGATCTTTGGCGAGAAGTTCTATCGGTGTTCCCATTGGCCTTATTTGAAAATACCTACTGGTCTTCTTTGGTCATTCCTACTGGCCTAATGAGACCAAATATTGAAAACTGGGAAAAACTGGTGGTTTTCGGCTGCATTTGACATGATTTCAAGAAACCTGATGATATATAAACTTCATTATATGGGATTGTCAACCGAAGTTGTCAGTCTGATTGAAAAGCTATACAGTAATACAACGTCGGTAGTATGGACTGTGATAGGTTTATCTCAACAAGTCAAAACGTACACTGGAGTTCGACAACGGTCTTTACTGTCGCCATTACTGTTCACACTCTATCTAAACGACTTACATGACTGGCTAAAAGGAGGATTGATGATCGATTCAATAAATATTCGCGTGTTACTCTATGCTGATGACATAGTGATAATTGCTGATGATGCACTCGTTTTGCAGGAAATGATCTTTATATTGGAAGACTATTGCAATATGGTTGTCAATCTGGACAAATCGAAAATCATGGTTTTCCGTAAAGGAGGTCGAATAGCCAGCCACGAGAGTAGGCTATATCGAAATGAAGAAATTGAAATAGTAAATTAATACTGCTACTTGGCTGTCGCACTAACAACAAAAATGGTATTTTCAAAACATGTTGAAATCAGAAATTTGAAGTCAAAAACATGCATTAATGCAACATGGAAGGAACTTCTGAGTAAGCCGCAAATATCGCTGGTAGATAAATGGAAAATATTTTTAAGTGTCTGTAGAACAACTCAGTCGTATGCAGCGCAAGTTTGGGGTTATGGATGGTTCGAAGAAGTTGAAAAATTACAGCGATATTTCCTAAAAAGGGTTCTAAAGCTACCGGATTATATACCAAACTATGTACTATCATTAGAAACGGATATACCTGACAATCATTTCTACTTATAAATAATCTGGTGGTTTTCTGTGAGAATACCTATCAATATATTCTTGAATATATATTCATGATAATATTCTTGAAGAAAACATCCTAGCCTTTAATGAGAAATTCTACTGGTCTTTACTGAGAAGACCTTCTTTTTGAAGTTCTAATATTTTTCCAGAAGTATTCTTTTATAGGTAGACCACCTGTTTGTTACTTATGATAAGTCCGACTGATCTTACTGGCCATTCCTCAAGAAGACCTATTGGCCTTTCTATCAGTAGAACTACTGATATTTCTATGAGAAAAGATATTATTATCCTACGAGATTTGCAAGAGTCATTCAATGATAAAACCTACTAGTCGTGTGTCTTCTTATAAAAAATCTCCTTTACTTCTATGAGTACAGTCTACAAATCTTGTTGTGGAAGAATTACTGGTAGTTGGTGAGAAAACCTACATGTCTTCTGGGGGAAGACATTCTAATCAACTTTGGTATTCCCTTCAGTGAAAAAACTTAGTGGCCTTTTACTAAAAACTTCTCTTATGGCATATCCTGTAGGCAGCCAGCGAGAACGTCTACAGATCTTCCATAAGAACAGATATTCTATTTTTTGCGATGACCTGACTAATCATTCTATGAAAAGTCCTACTGATCTTTCTGTGGTCTTCAAGGAGACAACCTACTAGTCATATAGGAAGAAAAACTCACCGGTCTTCTATTAGAAGATCTACTGGCCTTCTTCTATGAAACACACGCACTCATATTCTATGAAAGACATATTAATGATACATTAAAGGCTATACAGACCTTCTTGAGGAAGAATTACTAGTATTTAGTGAGATGATCTACTAGTCTTCTAAAAACAAAAAATTCGAATTGTCTTCTAGGGGAGGGCCTACTAAAATTCTTTTTTGCGTTCCTTCCGTGAGAACCCTTATTGGTCTTCCTCTATGAGATATTCCATAGGTTGTCAGCGAGAAAACCTACAGGTCTCTTCCATAAAAACAATTCTTTTATTTATTGAGAATTCCCACCAATAATCCCAGGGCATGGAATGGAATATTGTCACTTTATATATTGAACTAACAATCTCTAAAACAAAGGCACCTTTACTTAAAAATATATTTGATATTGAACATCATACAGCCTTAAGGTCTGTATCATTTTAAGGGGAAATCCTATGACTTCCAGCGACATGCGAATTATTTCATGGAACAATTCTTCAAAATTTTTAACGATATCTAAAAACGGTTGTTCTCCAAGAGAGAATGCCTCCTGCTTTCCCAAGGGAAGACTTCGATTTATTTATCCGATCTTATAATAAGAGATTTAGGTGTCTTCTGATCTAGTAGTTTCAGATCAAACCTTACCGAATTGCTTTTATTTGCTTTCTGTTGTTATTATTGTGTATTCTATCTGACTGACAAACTTGAATGATTTGTTTGCTCTTGGCATGGATACCATCCTATTCTCCGAAATTTTCTTCTATATCATCATTCTTCTATATCAGAAAATTTATTTCACCAGCAGAATAAACACAAGATTATTTCATATTGAAATAAAAACATTGGCAGTTTTCTTGGCCTTCCAATGGTCCGCACTTCAGACTCGGAGGACCAAAGCAAACATACATAAAACGGATCATTCTGTAGAGCCTAACTGCTTACTTCCACATTTTATCAAACATGGCAAGTTGAATCCCGATTTCGTTCTTTTGGTGAATCACTTAAAGTTCAACCAAATGAAGGGAAACTCGAATGACCGAAACATAAGAACAAATCGGCAGCGGGATTCCTTTAGAGTTAGAAAAATATATTTAATATAAATGTGTTCAATTTGTGAATTTGTTATTCTATAAAGTAAACGACTACAAGCTTTATAAGTGGTACCATATGGAACCACCTCAGTGATTGGGTTAAGCAGACATGAGACAGAACATTAGGTCCTATAATATATTAATTTCATATTTAGTAGAACCAACTTTGTGTAGTTCAAGCTTATATCCTGCAGAGAATGTTCAGTCACTGATTTGGTTCTTTTGGTGAATCACTTAGTTCAAACTGTGTTTTATCGGAACTTATGTTCAATTTCTTTACATTTCATTAAGCTTTCCGTAGATCTCACATTACCTAGTCTGAAATTCGTTCGTGCAAACTAATATTAACAGAAATTGGACAGAATATTCGGCCTTGAAATAGAAAAGTGCTATGTGTAGTGGAGTAAACACATTCTAGTTCCAGCTTTCAACAAATATGCAAAGTTCAGTCCTTAGTTTTTCTTTCAGTCAATCTCTATGTCATATAACTTCTTCAATTTCCTAACGTTTAAGTAGTTATTCATTAGTTCAGTAGCTCTTTCGGCGTTTCAGTTCAATCCTTTCATGTTTCAGTGAAGTCTTGTACTTCATTCTTTTACCATTTCAGGTAGTCTTAGGTCTCAACGCAGTAAATCTTAGTTTTTTTTGTGAAACCTTTAGTTCTTAAGGTATTTTTGTTAAATTTTTTACCATTTCAGTAGTGCTCGTTTGCTGATCTGCTTCTAACAATGCTGAGATTAGTTAATTAGCTCTCATCGTGTTTTAGTTCAATCGTTTGATGGTTCAATTGAGCTAAATTCTCCAGTCTTGTTGTCAGTCAGATAAATGGTCTGTAGGTTTTTTTTCTTCTAAACAGTTGGCGTTCCTACTTCAAGATCATGATTTCATCCCGGCGAAGGGAATTAAATTGGCTTTTCAGCTTTTTGAAATGATGCCTTTTTTAGCGAAAAACCGAATTGATAATTCCCTTCTCCGGGATGAAATCATGATATTGGTGGAGATCAGTAAAAGTTTGCAACACTGTCAGTTCGTTTTGAAAAACATTACTCTCTGTAATAGAGGGTAATAAATGAAGTTAAGCCATTGGGGGAATACTCCAGCTTAAGCAATCAAATGAGATTGAATCCTCAACAAAAAACAAAACAAACGTTTCATAGTTCCTTAATATAGTTCAATAGTTCCGAGACCGATATAGTTCAACGAATTTTTCTCTTTCATGGTTCATTTCGTTCCAAATAGTTCCGATACCGAAATAGTTCAATGAATCTTCCTCTTTCGTCGCTATTTTTGTTTCCTTTGTTCCAAATAGTTCCGAGACCGAAATGTTTTCATGGTTTGGTGGATGAATGACATAAAAATAAATAAGTTGCAGCGAAAAACCAGTAACAACGAAAGATCGAAGTAGGCTTTAAATTGAAGGAACGAGAAGAACGAAAGGAACTATATGAACTAAAGGAACTATATAAAAGAAAGAACTGGATATAGTTCCACTTGTTCTCTGTCCGGAATAGTTCCTTGGAACTAGTTCGTTCTGGAACTACACAACTCTAGAAAATATCACTCTTCTCGTTCTTGTAATTCCGTTATTTGACTTTAAATAATTTCTTTTAGCTTGTTTTGAAACATTGACTTTTTTCTTTGTTATATTACAATGTACGTTAAGTGAGAGGACAATATTCAAAACGGTCTTCAACTGTCATCACTGGTTTAAATAACAGCTCATAAAAATTTTGCATTGAATAAAGGACATGCAAAAGTATGTTTCTAGACCAAATGTCTGAGTATGCGGCGGTATCAATGACAAAGGCGGCTAAGTGTTTTTAGATGGCTGCCCCTTTTTGTCTGTGAAATAATGAAAATATTTGTATGACTACCATTAAGAAGAGATGGATGATGACCAGGCTTGTTATCATTATGTATACAAATAAATTATAGGAAAAAGGCATCGTCTCGTGGTCTTTCATCGGTGAAGGATTTTAGATTTTATTTGTTTTTAATTATTTTATTAAAAAGGGATTTAAATTTATAAATATATTTGAGTTTGAAAAAAAAAAAATAATGAGCTAAATTTCCGAAGGAGGGCCAACCGCTAGTAATTCTTCTATGACAATACTAATGGATGCAATGAGAAGCCAACCTTCCCTTAATAAAGGAAGGGGCTTCAGGCTCAATTATGAACGTAGAAGAAATTTAAGGTATTTTAAAATATAAAGATGTGCAAACACAATGAGAAATGCATGCTTATCCAAGCTCCAATTTATGTAATCGAATAAAGAAATGTAAGATCGCATTTTAATTAGGTAGTACATCCTCTTTATTCATTTACATGAAATTGAGCGTGAAGTAAGCGACATATTTCATTGTGTTTGCACCTTAAGGTAGGGATTTTAATCAGGGGGTTTTAGGGCTAAGCTTTCCTACTAGGTTCATTTTATACATTGAACTAAAAATCTCTAAATCTAAGGTACCTTTAACAAAATATTAGGTATTGAATAAAATATTCAGCATACATTAAGGCTGAAACCTTTCAAGAGGAAATCTAAGACTCCCAGCGACAAGGCAAGTCTTCTGTAGGAGATTTTGTTAATTTTTCTATGGAAATTAGGAATTAGATGAAACCTCTTAACCATGTTTTTGGCAGGCAATGTAAATTAAAGGAGCATGTTACCATTTTGACCCTTATATTAATTGAGTTCTTTTAAATATTTCTGTCATCTAGTGTTAAGAATTGAATTTCCCTTGCTAAAAATATTGACACAACATAGTTGCAATTACTCTGCAGAGGGGGCATCCCTCGCATCTTATGTTATTACACGGTTGATTTTGGCATTGCAGCGCGGTGGTGGGTTCATTGTATTTCCATAGCATTCAATAGATATTCAATACCTCAAAATGACAGTGAACAACAAACGACAGCAAAGTTGATAAATTTATTAGCAAGCAACCATTTGAGCTTGTGGAACTGCCACTGCAATATTGAACGAGAACAACAACAAAATTTGATATTTTAAAGGCAAACAGACACAAAAAGTTTTCTGAAGGTCGTCAGTACAATGGCCTAATGCAAGCAGCAAGCAACAAACAGAAAACTACAAATAATTGGAACAATTTGCATATTTATAACTGAGAGGTAGCTGTCAGAGATTTCCAAACAATCAAAAGAAAATTGTTGTTTTTTTCGCCATAACCTTCAGGATTTGTGAAAATTTTTGTGTGCATTACAACTGAGGTAGTCTTCGTCGTTTCTCCACATCCTTAAATAAGTATCCTTGTTCTAGCAACTGAAAATTAAAAGTGAAATGCCATCTAGGTTTTATGTCAAACGTGATGTTGTTATCACCTCGAGAAATTTTCATTTTCACAGCAACACTTTCAATGCCCTAATTTTAGTTGAGTGTTTTGGCCCCTTAGCTGCTGGGTGGGTGGTTATCACGTTTTGGTGCGAGGCCAAACATGTCCGCCACATGAGCTGTTAACAAATTCAAATAAACATTGTCGTCTTTTATTGTTTACAGTCATCGACGACAATGGGAAAACATGTTAATGGTTTACGTGATTGCCAGGACATTGGAAACTTGGTTTTTAGAGAAGTGCAAATCTAAAATTTTTAAAATAGAATTACAATAAAAATCTTATGGAGTGCAAAGCATTACAAAAGGTTTAAAATAAAAAAAAAACGTATGAAATATATAGAATTATAAATAACATAACCTCGACCTTAAAACGAGGAAAATGTTCCAGGAAGAGGGTTTAAAATCCTTAATACTTTCACATACTTCCAGCAAATTCTTTTTTATTTCCCATTTCCGAGTTAAGTCAACTAATCCCTGAAGCTAAATCACCGTAATAAAAGTCTATTCAAACAATTAAACTATTTGGTGCCTACTTTTAGGCATGTAATTGGCCTACGAAAAATATTCAGTACATTTTTGTAGCCTAAGTGGGCCATGAACAATTTTTATAACATTTTAGAGGCCTATAAAATTTTATAGAAAATTGTCCATAGGCCACAGTGGCCTATAGTAAACTTTTCATAGGCTATACTGGCCTATACAATTTTATAGTAAATTTTTCATAGGCCATAGTGTCCTATAAAATATTATAGAAAATTTTTCATAGGCAACAGTGGCTTATAAAATTGTATAGAAAAATTTTCATAGAACACAGTGGCCTATAAAATTTTATAGACAATTTTTCATAGGTCACAGTGGCCTATAAAATTTTATAGAAAATTTTTCATAGGCCACAGTGGCCTATAAAATTTGATAGACAATTTTTCATAGGGCACAGTGGCCTATAAATTTTTATAGAAATTTTTTCATAGGCCACAGTGGCCTATAAAATGTTATAGAAAATTTTTCATAGGCCACAGTGGCCTATAAATTTTTATAGAATTTGTTTTCATAGGCCACAGTGGCCTTTAAAATTTTATAAAAATTTTTAATAGGCCACAGTGGCCTATAATATTTTATGGAACATTTTAATAGGTCACAGTGGCCTATAAAATTTTATAGAAAATTTTTCATAGGCCACAGTGGACTACAAAATTTTATAGAAAATTTTTCATAGGCCACAGTGGCCTATAAAAAATTATAGAAAATTTTCATAGGCCACAGTGGCCTATAAAAATTTATAGAAAATTTTTCATAGGCCACAGTGGCCTATAAAATTTTATAGGAAATTGTTCATAGGCCACGGCGGCCTATAAAATTTTATAGAAAATTTTCATAGGCCACCGTGAACTATAAAATTTTATAGAAAATTTTTCATGTGCGACAGTGGCCTATACAATTTTATAGAAAATTTTTCATAGGCCACAATGGCCTATAAAATTTTATAGAAAATTTTTCATAGGCCACAGTGGCCTATAGCACTTTATAGGAAATTTTTCATAGGCCACAGTGGCCTATAAAATTTTATAGGAAATGTTTCAAAAAATTTATTAGAAAACTTTTCATTTTTTTTTTTTCAGTGGTCTAAAACTGTTATAGAAAATTTTTTATATGCCACAGTGGCCTATAATTTTTTTTAGAAAATTGTTCATATGCCACAGTGGCCTATAAAATTTTATAGAAAATTTTTCATAGGCCACAGTGGTCTATAAAATTTTATAGAAAATTTTTCATAGGCCACAGAGGCCTATAAAATTTTATAGAAAATCTTTCATAGGCCGCTGTGGCCTATAAAATTTTATAGAAAATTTTTCATAGGCCGCTGTGGCCTATAAAATTTTATAGAAAATTTTTATTAGGCCACAGTGGCCTATAACATTTTATAGAAAATTTTTATTAGGCCACAGTGGCCTATAACATTTTATAGAAAATTTTTCATTGGCCACAATAGCCTATACAATTTTATAGAAAATTTTTCATAGGCCACAGTGGCCTATAAAACGTTATAGAAAATCTTTCATAGGCCACAGTGGTCTATAAAATTTTATAGAAAATTTTTCATAGGCCACAGTGGCCTATAAAATTTTATAGAAAATTTTTCATAGGCCACAGTGGCCTAAGAATTTAATAGAAAATTTTTCATAGGCCACAGTGGCCTATAAAATTTTATAGAAAATTTTTCATAGGCCACAACGGCCTACAAAATTTTATAGAAAATTTCAATTTTATAGCATTTTTCATAGGCCACAGTGGCCTAAAAATTTAATAGAAAATTTTTGATAGGCCACAGTGGCCTATAAAATTTTATAGAAAATTTTTCATAGGCCACAGTGGCCTATGAAATTTTATAGAACATTTTTCATAGGCCACAGTGGCCTATAAAATTTTATAGAACATTTTTCATAGGCCACAGTGGCCTATAAAATTTTATAGAAAATTTTTCATAGGCCACAGTGGCCTATAAAATTTTATAGAAATTTTTTCATAGGCCACAGTGGCCTATAACATTTTATAGAAAATTTTTCATAGGCCACAGTGGCCTATAAAATTTTATAGAAATTTTTTCATAGGCCAAAGTGGCCTATAAAATTTTATAGAAAATTTTTCATAGGCCACAGTGGCCTATAAAATTTTATAGAAAATTTTTCATAGGACACAGTGTGGCCTATAAAATTTTATGGAAAATTGTTCATAGGCCACAGTGGCCTATAAAATTTTTAGAAAATTTTTCATAGGCCACAGTGGCCTATAAAATTTTATAGAAAATTTTTCATAGGCCACAGTGGCCTATAAAATTTTATAGAAAATTTTTCATAGGCCACAGTGGCCTATAAAATTTTATAGAAAATTTTTCATAGGCCACAGTGGCCTATAAAATTTTATAGAAAATTTTTCATAGGCCACAGTGGCCTATAAAATTTTATAGAAAATTTTTCATAGGCCACAGTGGCCTATAAAATTTTATAGAAAATTTTTCATAGGCCACAGTGGCCTATAAATTTTATAGAAAATTTTTCATAGGCCACAGTGGCCTATAAAATTTTGTGGAAATTTCTTCATAGCCCACAGTGGCGTATAACATTTTATAGAAAATTTTTCATATGCCACAGTGGCCTATGATTTTTTTAATGAGCCAATTTTTTGATGATCCAAGACACAAACCTTTAAAATAAAAATCCTAAAGTCTACATTAAGGCATTTTAATTCCAAACCCAAAACAGCTGTTCCAATTCCCGTTTCGAATATCCTACTTTCCCATATATCTATTTCAAAATCCCTTAATTTTATTTTCATTTCACACTTTTAAATAACATTTTTTCCAATTGGTTTGTTTGCCTAGCTGTCTCTGCGATTTGCTGTTTGTCTTACACATTTTTTTTTTGTTTCTTCCAAATGCATATTTCATTCCATTCTAACCCAAATAACAATTATAAAGCACCCAAACACTAGACCCATACACACACAGAAATAGTTTCATAGACACTATTTGCAAAAACACACACTTACACACGCAAAAGTATACAATCTGATGTCAAACAGAGTGCAACAACAACCAACAACATCGAGCAAAAATAAAGTTGAATGCACTTTTGCATCCAATGCAGCTCAATGACCTCGATCCAGATATTCATACTTTATGTCGTCGTCGTTGTGAATCGAATGACAGCGGTAGTTGGTGTATGTAGCTGCTGCTATATAATCGTTACAAATAGACTTGTGTGCAGTCAGCACACATTCGTACATACCTATATAAACGACCACAATTGTGTGTAAACGTGCCTTCAATTCCACACACTTGAGTGATTTGTTCTAATGCTAAAGGTTCGCTCTCGCACGGAGCGCAGTTGTAAGGTTTTTTTAATTAAACAAAAAAGCTCTTTTTATTATATTTCTTAAAGTTGTTGTTTTTATGGAGATTTCTTTTGAAAGAGTAGAGTATTTTGAGATTGAAATGAATTCTTCCAAAGGTAAAGTAATGCAGATGCCTTAGAAATTTTTTTCCATATCATTGTTACACCTTAGATTATTTATCCCAGTTATCTGGCTGCCGCAGGAAGATTATGCGTGTTATCCAGATGCCGTAGATGAATTATTCAAGGTATTTGGATAAAGTGGATACATTATCTGAACTATCCACATATCGTATATGCCTTATCCATGATATCTCGATATTGTAGATACATTATTTGGGTTATCCAGACATCTTAGATGAATTATCCACATCATAGGAGGCATAGATAAATTATCCGCTTTATCTAAAGCTGTAAAATCTAGCTTAAGTGATACCTGGAAGGTAAAGATACATTATCTGAAACATTTTATGGCATAGATAAATTATCCGCGGATTCTAGATGGCATAGATAAATTATCCACAAATGTTATGAGCCACGGATAACGTAGTTTTAACATCAAAATATCATGAATAAAGTATTTATACATTATTCGAGACCTCCAGTTGGCACAAAAACATTATCCAAGGCATTTAGACGACATAGATAATTTATCCACACATGTTATGAGCCACGGATAACGTATTTTTATCATCAAAATATCACGACTAAAGTATCTATACATTATTCGAGACGTCCAGTTGGCACTAAAACATTATCCAAGACATTTAGACGACATAGATAATTTATCCACACATGTTATGAGCCACGGATAACGTATTTTTATCATCAAAATATCATGACTAAAGTATTTATACATTATTCGAGACCTCCAGTTGGCACGAAAACATTATCCAAGGCATTTAGACGACATAGATAATTTATCCACACATGTTATGAGCCACGGATAATGTATTTTTATTATCAAAATATCATGTCTAAAGTATCTATACATTTTTCGAGACCTCCAGTTGGCACGAAAATATTATCCAAGGCATTTAGACGACATAGATAATTTATCCACACATGTTATGAGCAACGGATAACGTATTTTTATCATCAAAATATCACGACTAAAGTATCTGTACATTATTCGAGACCTCTAGTTGGCACGAAAACATTATCCAAGGCATTTAGACGACATAGATAATTTATCCACACATGTTATGAACCACGGATAACGTATTTTTATCATCAAAATATCATAACTAAAGTATCTATACATTATTCGAGACCTTCAGTTGGCACGAAAACATTATCCAAGGCATTTCGACGACATAGGTAATTTATCCGCACATGTTATGAGCCACGGATAACGTATTTTTATCATCCAAATATCATGACTAAAGTATCTAAACACTATTCGAGACCTCCAGTTGGCACGAAAACATTATCCGAGGCATTTAGACGACATAGATAATTTATCCACCATGTTATGGGCCACGGATAAAGTATTTTTGTCATCAAAATAGCATGACTAAAGTATCTATACATTATTCGAGACCTCCAGTTGGCACGAAAACATTATCCGAGGCATTTAGACGACGTAGATAATTTATCCACCATGTTATGGGCCACGGATAAAGTATTGTTGTCATCAAAATATCATGACTAAAGTATTTATACATTATTCGAGACCTCCAGTTGGCACGACAACATTATCCAAGGCATCCGCACATGTTATGAGCCACGGATAATGTATTTTTATCATCAAAATATCATGACTAAAGTATCGATACATTATTCGAGACCTCCAGTTGGCATGAAAACATTATCCAAGGCATTTAGACGACATCGATAATTTATCCACACATGTTATGAGCCGCGGATAACGTATTTTTATTATCACAATATCATGACCAAAGTATCTATACATTATTTAAGACCTCCAGTTGGCACGAAAACATTATTCAAGGCATTTAGACGACATAGATAATTTATCCGCACATGTTATGAGCCACGGATAACGTATTTTTATTATCCAAATATCATGACTAAAGTATCTATACATTATTCGAGGCTTCCAGTTGGCACGAAAACACTATCCAAGGCATTTAGACGATATAGATAATTTATCCACAAATGTTATGAGCTACGGATAACGTATTTTTATTACCAAAATATCATGACCAAAGTATCTATACATTATTCGAGACTTCCAGTTGGCACGAAAACATTATCCAAGGCATTTAGACGACATAGATAATTTATCCGCACATGTTATGAGCCACGGATAACATATTTTTATCATCAAAATATCACGACTAAGGTATCTATACATTATTCGAGACCTCTAGTTGGCACGAAAACATTATCCAAGGCATTTAGACAAATAATGACATATTATCCGAGGATTTCAAATAACATGTGATATTATCTATGGCATTTGGATGGTATATATACCTTATCCCAATTACCTAACTCTCATAGATACATTATCCGAGTTCTATAAATATCGTAGATACATTATATGAGGCTTCTAAGTGCCGTAGATACATTATCTGGGTCTTTTTAATGCTCGGGATACCATATCTGTAGCATGTAGTTGCTGTAGAAAGGTTATCCGAAGATTTCATGCAACATAGGATATTATCTATGGCATTTTGATGGTATAGATACATTATCCGAATTATCTAACTCTCATAGATACATTATCCGAGTTCTATAAATATCGTAGATACATTATATGTGGCTTCTAAGTGCCGTAGATACATTATCTGGGATACATTAATGCTCTGGATACCATATCTGTAGCATGTAGTTACTGTAGAAAGGTTATCCGCGGCAACTAAAGGTCACGTACATATATTACTCATGTCATCCAAATCACATACATATTTTTTACATAAAAGTTAGAGCCCCAACTTCCTCACTTGCATACTTGTAGTAAAAGTTTTTTTGGGATTTTCCCTCAAAGTGGAAACCTACCAACCAACCCCCCAACCACCCACCAACTTGCATCCATTAATTTAGGAACTTTTCCCTAATTAATATCAAATATGTGTCCAACATTAATCAGCCCAATCAGTTTTTTTGGGAACCAAAGGATGGAGGAGAATTTCATAATTTGACACCGCCACATGATGAAGTTGCCGTGAACAATTAACTTTTACCAATTTCCTCCTCCTCCAAAATCACACACACCTCTCTTCTGCACAATTATTTTCTTCCAAATCACCGCTGGAAAGGTAAATTAGACATTTGTTTTGATTACAATTTTTGTTTTCTTGGAAAAACAAATAATATTAGAATTTGTATTGGGAGGGGGTTTCAGCAGGGGGTGGTAAAGGTGGAAATGTTGGCCATAGTAAGATAAGGGGGGAAGATGGATGGTTGGTAACATACATAGACACTTGTTATTCGTTTGTATGTGTTAGTAGATAACACAGAATGTGTTGAGTGTAAATGTGGGTCTATGTGTGTGTGCAAATGTGTTCTTGGTCGGGTGTTGTGAACAGGTCAATGAACGCTGCTGCTTGCCATCAACATTTCCAAGGCCAAAGCCATTGAAGTTATTTTGCAGGATATGAAATGTGGGTCGCTTGAGGGAGATCGAGGAAGGCTAGGGGAAGTATTTTTTATGCGAGATAGTGTTTGACTAGGCACAGCAGACATTCAGATTGATAAGGAACCACAAGAGCAAGTAGAAATTGAGAGCTAGAGAGAGAGAGAGAGTGAGAAAAAAATTCTTTCTCCCAAAAAATAAATAAAAAACTTGGTATTTCCATAGAAGGCATAAAAGGTGCGTATGGAACCACGGCAAAACAAATGACTTGGCAATCAAATAAACACAAGAAGACAGAAAAGAAATAAATTGATAAAATATTAAATAGACATAATCGTATATCAATAGGTCGGTCAGTTTGTAGTATATGTATATTTAGAATGATTATCACATCTATCCATTGTTGGAAGAGAAGACAAGACAGGAAGCAAGACAACAGGAAAAGCTTTCACCGAGTTCAATGACTTGCTGGAACGGTTTTTGTTTTTGCCCAAGAGGAAATTTATTACAAAACGTGGCAGGAATATTGGTGATATATCACACATTTACCCACATTTCTCTTGATACACTAATCCCAGGTTGGGTTAGATAAATGAGGAAGGAAGAAAGTTGTGTTGGTAATCAACTCACGTACGAAATAAAGTAGATAAAAATATATTTTTTGATATATCATAGAAATGGTGTTTTAGTTGTGACAATTTATTTTTTTGGAGTCAATAAAAATCTATGACATGGCAGTAAATATTAATTTGTCTTAGATAATATAAAAGAGATGATGAACGGGCATGAACAGAACGTCACTTTAGGCTCTAGTTAGGTGAATTTCTTACTCATAATAAGAAAACTGAAACATATGTATGTCCCAGCATGAATGCCTTCTATCTCTAGAAGACCTGACCTTCAGAAAGTCTTCTGTCCTGTGGAAGGTCGTCAAAGGAAAACAGTTAGCTCCTTGGGATGGTATCTATCTGTAGAATACCCTCAGAGGATTTGATATCCATGTAAAACCCTTAGGAGGTCTTATTTATTTCCAAACTGTAGAAGACCCAGAAAGGATTCTATTTGTATTAGACTATTTTTGGTGTATCTATAGAATTGCTTCAGGAGAACCTCTCTTTATAGAGGAAACTTAACAAGTTCTTTATTCGAGTCGAAGGTTGTCAATCTCTTAATGGAAGCTTCTAAAGACCTATATCATTTCTAAAAGGAAGGGTGCTTCTATAGATCCTTTTATGAAAGAAAGGGTGTTTCTATAGACCCTTTTTGAAAGAAAGGGTGCTTCTATAGATCCTTTTTGAAAAAAGGGTGCTTCTATAGATCCTTTTTGGAAGAAAGGGTGCTTCTATAGACCCTTTCTGAAAGAAAGAATGCTTCAAAAGACCCTTTCTGAAAGAAAGGATGCTTCAGTAGACCCTTTCTGAAAGAAAGAATGCTTCAGTAGACCCTTTCTGAAAGAAAGGATGCTTCAGTAGACCCTTTCTTAAAGAAAGGATGCTACAGTAGACCCTTTCTAAAAGAAAGGATGCTTCAGAAGACCCTTTCTAAAAAGAATACTTTCTGAAAGAAAGGGTGCTTCTATAGATACTTTCTGAAAGAAAGGGTGCTTCTATAGATACTTTCTAAAAGAAAAGCTGCTTCTATAGACCCTTTCTGGAAGAAAGGGTGCTTCTAAAGATCCTTTCTGAAAGAAAGGGTGCTTCTATAGATACTTTCTGAAAGAAAGGGTGCTTCTATAGATACTTTCTGAAAGAAAGGGTGCTTCTATAGATACTTTCTGAAAGAAAGGGTGCTTCTATAGATACTTTCTGAAAGAAAAGGTGCTTCTATAGATCCTTTCTGAATGAAAGGGTGCTTCTATAGATCCTTTCTGAATGAAAGGGTGCTTCTATAGAACCTCTCTTGAAGAAAGGGTGCTTCTATAGAACCTCTCTTAAAGAAAGGGTGCTTCTATAGAACCTCTCTTAAAGAAAGGGTGCTTCTATAGATCCTCTCTTAAAGAAAGGGTGCTTCTATAGATCCTCTCTTAAAGAAAGGGTGCTTCTATAGATCCTCTCTTAAAGAAAGGGTGCTTCTATAGATACTTTCTGAAAGAAAGGGTGCTTCTAAAGATCCTTTCTGAAAGAAAGGGTGCTTCTATAGATCCTTTCTGAATGAAAGGGTGCTTCTATAGATACTTTCTGAAAGAAAGGGTGCTTCTATAGAACCTCTCTTAAAGAAAGGGTGCTTCTATAGAACCTCTCTTAAAGAAAGGGTGCTTCTATAGAACCTCTCTTAAAGAAAGGGTGCTTCTATAGAACCTCTCTTAAAGAAAGGGTGCTTCTATAGATACTTTCTGAAAGAAAGGGTGCTTCTATAGATCCTTTCTGAATGAAAGGGTGCTTCTATAGATCCTTTCTGAATGAAAGGGTGCTTCTATAGAACCTCTCTTGAAGAAAGGGTGCTTCTATAGAACCTCTCTTAAAGAAAGGGTGCTTCTATAGAACCTCTCTTAAAGAAAGGGTGCTTCTATAGATCCTCTCTTAAAGAAAGGGTGCTTCTATAGATCCTCTCTTAAAGAAAGGGTGCTTCTATAGATACTTTCTGAAAGAAAGGGTGCTTCTAAAGATCCTTTCTGAAAGAAAGGGTGCTTCTATAGATCCTTTCTGAATGAAAGGGTGCTTCTATAGATACTTTCTGAAAGAAAGGGTGCTTCTATAGAACCTCTCTTAAAGAAAGGGTGCTTCTATAGAACCTCTCTTAAAGAAAGGGTGCTTCTATAGAACCTCTCTTAAAGAAAGGGTGCTTCTATAGAACCTCTCTTAAAGAAAGGGTGCTTCTATAGAACCTCTCTTAAAGAAAGGGTGCTTCTATAGAACCTCTCGTAAAGAAAGGGTGCTTCTATAGAACCTCTCTTAAAGAAAGGGTGCTTCTATAGAACTTCTCTTAAACAAAGGGTGCGTCTATTGAACCTCTCTTAAACAAAGGGTGCGTCTATTGAACCTCTCCTTAAGAAAGGGTGCGTCTATAGAACCTCTGTTAAAGAAAGGGTGCGTCTATAGAACCTCTCTTAAAGAAAGGGTGCGTCTATAGAACCTCTCTTAAAGAAAGGGTGCGTCTATAGAACCTCTCTTAAAGAAAGGGTGTGTCTATAGAACCTCTCTTAAAGAAAGGGTGCGTCTATTGAACCTCTCTTAAAGAAAGGGTGCTTCTATAGAACCTCTCTTAAAGAAAGGGTGCTTCTATAGAACCTCTCTTAAAGAAAGGGTGCTTCTATAGAACCTCTCTTAAAGAAAGGGTGCTTCTATAGAACCTCTCTTAAAGAAAGGGTGCTTCTATAGAACCTCTCTTAAAGAAAGGGTGCTTCTATAGAACCTCTCTTAAAGAAAGGGTGCTTCTATAGAACTTCTCTTAAACAAAGGGTGCGTCTATTGAACCTCTCTTAAAGAAAGGGTGCTTCTATAGAACCTCTCTTAAAGAAAGGGTGCTTCTATAGAACCTCTCTTAAAGAAAGGGTGCTTCTATAGAACCTCTCTTAAAGAAAGGGTGCGTCTATAGAACCTCTCTTAAAGAAAGGGTGCGTCTATAGAACCTCTCTTAAAGAAAGGGTGCGTCTATAGAACCTCTCTTAAAGAAAGGGTGCTTCTATAGAACCTCTCTTAAAGAAAGGGTGCTTCTATAGAACTTCTCTTAAACAAAGGGTGCGTCTATTGAACCTCTCTTAAACAAAGGGTGCGTCTATTGAACCTCTCTTAAAGAAAGGGTGCGTCTATAGAACCTCTCTTAAAGAAAGGGTGCGTCTATAGAACCTCTCTTAAAGAAAGGGTGTGTCTACAGAACCTCTCTTAAAGAAAGGGTGCGTCTATAGAACCTCTCTTAAAGAAAGGGTCCCTTTCTGAAAGAAAGGATGCATCGGTAGACGCTTTCTGAAAGAAAGGATACTTCGGTAGACCCTCTCTGAAAGAAAGGATACTTCGGTAGACCCTTTCTGAAACAAATGATGTTTCGATAGACCCTTTTTGAAAGAAAGGTTGCTTCGGTAGACCCTTTCTGAAATCTATAGTCCCTTTCTGGAAGAAAGGATGCTTCGGTAGGCCCTTTCTGGAAGAAAGGGTGCTTCTAGAGTCCCTTTCAGAAAGAAAGGGTGCTTCTATTGTCCCTTTCTCAAAGAAAGGGTGCTTCTATAGTCCCTTTCTCAAAGAAAGGGTGCTTCCATAGTTCCTTTCTGAAAGAAAGGGTGCTTCTATAGTCCCTTTCTCAAAGAAAGGGTGCTTCTATAGTCCCTTTCTCAAAGAAAGGGTGCTTCTATAGTTCCTTTCTGAAAAAAGGGTGCTTCTATAGTCCCTTTCTGAAAGAAAGGGTGCTTCTATAGATCCTTTCTGAAAGAAAGGGTGCTCCTTAGAATCTTCCTGAAAGAAAGGGTGCTTCTATAGTTCCTTTCTGAAAAAAGGGTGCTTCTATTGATCCTTTCTTAAAGAAAGGGTGCTTCTACAGATCTTTCCTGAACAAAAGGGTACTTCTATAGATCCTTTCTGAAAGAAAGGGTGCTTCTATAGAACCTCTCTGAAAGAAAGGGTGCTTCTATAGAACCTCTCTGAAAGAAAGGGTGCTTCTATAGAACCTCTCTGAAAGAAAGGGTGCTTCTATAGAACCTCTCTGAAAGAAAGGGTGCTTCTATAGAAACTCTCTGAAAGAAAGGGTGCTTCTATAGAACCTCTCTGAAAGAGAGGGTGCTTCTATAGAACCTCTCTGAAAGAAAGGGTGCTTCTATAGAACCTCTCTGAAAGAAAGGGTGCTTCTATAGAACCTCTCTGAAAGAAAGGGTGCTTCTATAGAACCTCTCTGAAAGAAAGGGTGCTTCTATAGAACCTCTCTGAAAGAAAGGGTGCTTCTATAGAACCTCTCTGAAAGAAAGGGTGCTTCTATAGAACCTCTCTGAAAGAAAGGGTGCTTCTATAGAACCTCTCTGAAAGAAAGGGTGCTTCTATAGAACCTCTCTGAAAGAAAGGGTGCTTCTATAGAACCTCTCTGAAAGAAAGGGTGCTTCTATAGAACCTCTCTGAAAGAAAGGGTGCTTCTATAGAACCTCTCTGAAAGAAAGGGTGCTTCTATAGAACCTCTCTGAAAGAAAGGGTGCTTCTATAGAACCTCTCTGAAAGAAAGGGTGCTTCTATAGAACCTCTCTGAAAGAAAGGGTGCTTCTATAGAACCTCTCTGAAAGAAAGGGTGCTTCTATAGAACCTCTCTGAAAGAAAGGGTGCTTCTATAGAACCTCTCTGAAAGAAAGGGTGCTTCTATAGAACCTCTCTGAAAGAAAGGGTGCTTCTATAGAACCTCTCTGAAAGAAAGGGTGCTTCTATAGAACCTCTCTGAAAGAAAGGGTGCTTCTATAGAACCTCTCTGAAAGAAAGGGTGCTTCTATAGAACCTCTCTGAAAGAAAGGGTGCTTCTATAGAACCTCTCTGAAAGAAAGGGTGCTTCTATAGAACCTCTCTGAAAGAAAGGGTGCTTCTATAGAACCTTATTTGAAGCAGGGGTGGTCTCATAGGCCCTTTCTGAAAGAAAGGATGCTTCGGTAGACATTTTCTGAAAGAAAGGGAGCTTCTATAGAACCTTTCTGAAAGAAAGGGAGCTTCTATAGAACCTTTCTGAAAGAAAGGATGCTTGGGTAGACCCTTTCTGAAAGAACTGATACTTCGGTAGACCCTTTCTGAAAGAAAGCATGCTTCGGTAGACCCTTTCTGAAAAAAATGATGCTTCGGCAGACCCTTTCTGGAACAAAGCATGCTTCTATAGAACCTTCCTGAAAGAAAGGGTCCCTTTCTGAAAGAAAGGATGCTTCGGTAGACCCTTTCTGAAAGAAAAGATGCTTCGGTACACCCTTTCTGAAAGAAATGATGCTTCGGTAGACCTTTTTTGGAACAAAGAATGCTTCGGTAGACCCTTTCTGGAACAAAGGATGCTTCGATAAACCCTTTCTGAAAGAAAGGGCGCTTCTATAGAACCTCTCCGAAAGAAATGGTGCTTCTATAGAACCTTCCTGAAAGAAAGGGTCCCTTTCTGAAAGAAATGATGCTTCGGTAGACCCTTTCTGGAACAAAGGATGCTTCCATAGGCCCTTTGTGAAAGAAATGATGCTTCGGTAGACCTATTCTGAAAGAAAGTATGCTCCGGTAGACACTTTCTGAATGAAAGCATGCTTCAGTGGACTCTTTCTGAATAAAAGGATGCTTCGGTAGACCCTTTCTGAATCTGAGGATGCTTCGATGGACCCTTTCTAAAAGTAAGGATGCTTCGGTAGACCCTTTCTGAAAGAAAGAGTGCTTCTATAGTCTCTTTCTGAAAGAAAGGATGCTTCTATAGATCCTTTTTGATAGAAAGGGTCCCTTTCTGAAAGAAAGGATTTTTCGGTAGACCCTTTCTAAAAGAAAGGATGGTCCGGCAGACCCTTTCTGAAAGAAAGGATGCTTCGGTAGACCCTTTCTGAAAGAAAGGATGCTTCGGTAGACATGTCTGAAAGAAAGGATGCTTCGGTAGACCCTTTCTGAAAGTAAGGATGCTTCGGTAAACCCTTTCTGAAAGAAAAAATGCTTCCATATTTCATTTCTGATCCTTCGGTAGACCCTTTCTGAAAGAAAGGATGCTTCGATAAACCTTTTCTGAAAGAAAGGATGCTTCGGTAGACCCTTTCTGAAAGAAATAATGATTCGGTAGATCCTTTCTGAAAAAAATATGGTTCGGTAGACCATTTATGAAAGAAATGATGCTTCGGTAGACCCTTTCCGAAACTAAGGATGCTTCTACAGAACCTCTCTGAAGAAAGTGTGCTTCCATAGAATTTTTCTAAAAGAAAGGGTGCTCTATAGAACCTTTCTGAAAGAAAGGAAGCTTTTGTAGAAAGAAAGGATGTCCTTTCTGAAAGAAAGAATGCTTCGATAGACCCTTTCTGAAAGAAAGGATGCTTCGGTAGACCCTTTTTGAAACAAAGGATGCTTCAATAGACCATTTCTGAAAGAAAGGATGCTTCGGTAGACCCTTTCTGAAAGAAAGAATGATTCGGTAGATCCTTTCTGAAAAAAAGATGGTTCGGTAGACCATTTCTGAAAGAAATTATGCTTCGGTAGACCCTTTCCGAAACTAAGGATGCTTCTACAGAACCTCTCTGAAGAAAGTGTGCTTTCATAGAATTTTTCTAAAAGAAAGGGTGCTCTATAGAACCTTTCTGAAAGAAAGGAAGCTTTTGTAGAAAGAAAGGATGTCCTTTCTGGAAGAAAGGGTGCTTCTTTCTGAAAAATGGGTTCCTATATACAGACTCTTTCTGAAAGAAAGGGTGCTTCTATAGGTAGACCCTTTCTGCAAGAAAGGATGCTTCGGTAGACCCTTTCTGAAAGAAAGGATGCAAAAAAGGATGCTTCGGTAGGCCCGTCTGAAAGAACGGATGCTTCGGTATGAAAGAAAAGATGCTTCGGTAAACCCTTTCTGAAAGAAAGGATGCTTCGGTAGACCCTTTCTGAAACAAAGGATGCTTCGATAGACCATTTCTGAAAGAAATTATGCTTCGGTAGACCCTTTCTGAAAGAAAGGATGCTTCAATAGAACATTTCTGAAAGTAAGGATGCTTCGGTAGACCCTTTCTGAAAGAAAGAATGATTCGGTAGATCCTTTCTGAAAAAAAGATGGTTCGATTGACCCTTTCCGAAAGAAAGGATGCTTCGGTAGACCTTTTCTGAAACTAAGGATGCTTCGGTAGACCTTTTCTGAAACTAAGGATGCATCAGTAGACCCTTTCTGAAAGAAAGAATTTTTCGGTAGACCCTTTCTATAGACCCTTTGGAAATCCCTGAGGAGGTCTTCTAATTATAGAACACCGTCAAGACATCGTCGATATATAGACGACCCCAGGAAGTTTTCCGTCTATTAAATGCTCTCAAGAGGACTTCCCATATAGTCTTTTTTTCTCTATCGAAGAAGACAGTCAAAGGGTCTTCTATATACAGAAGAACCATAACAGTTCTTACACTTACAAAAGACCGTCTCCTCCCATACTGATTTTACGTTCCTCCATCCCCCCTCTCTATACCTTCCTTTTCAATAATATTTAGCATAAAATATGTGTAAACAATTAATTGGTATTAGGAAAAATTGAACACAAAAAAACCATCCAGTCATGGACCATAGAACGACGCACACACCAACCAACACGCTCTTTCCCATAGCTGGTAGTTAGAGATTATTTGCCAGCGTTTTGTTTGTTTCTATTTTGCAAAACAAAGCAGCCAGCAATGAAAATAAAATAATTTCTTATGTTCTATATTTTTTCTTTCACTTTCACCCTCTCTTCGTCACTCTCACTTAATCATTGTATCAATACTAACACCTTCTTCTTGTCTGTCTTCTCCTTTCTTTCTCCTCTGCCTAATAGAAACTAAATTCACAGCAAGCGACACATAACTTGAAATTGTAATAAAATCACGAGAAATTGTATTAAGCAAGGGGCCTAAGAGGGAGGGAGAAGGAGCTGTGCGAAAGGGGTGGTGTAAGAGGCAGGGAATTGTGTAGACATTAGTGCCTCAACACTGACTGGCAAGTTCAATGACCGCAAGTATCCGTGGCCTAGTTCGTTGGCGCAAATAATAATGAATAACACAAAAAAAGCTCAAACCTCAAATGAATTTTACAACAACAAACAACTTAAGAAAAATATTTTACTCTCTCTAGAGAGAGTTCACATGGCAAATTCTCTCGTAAAATTCTTGACTCCCTCTCCATTTGAGATTCATATAAAGAAAACTTGCAAGCACATTCTGGCCTTTATGGCAGAAATGCTCACAATATTTCTATGTTAGGCTTTTCTACGCTAAACAACGTCAACTATAAGGTGTGAGCGAAGCATACTTTTTGTTTGTTGCCACGAAAAAGGAAGTCATAGGAGCACCACTGCAACACGACTAAAATTTCTTATTTGCAACGCGATTGCTTTTAGTTCGTTTTAACGAACAACAGAATTCCCACTCGTGTAGCAACGGCATGTTCGAACGAAAACCGAGAAATGCAAGTTCGTGGTTCTAACTAGCAATCGTGTTTTTACGAAGTTACCCGAAGTTTGTGTGTGTTACACAAACCAATTTTATATTTTTCCATATTTGTAACAACCAGCAGCTGTTCATTGTAGAAGGCTGGCGGCGGCAAGGGAAAGAACAGAAGAATGCATAATGGAAATGTGATTGAACTTTTGTTCCGCAAAGGTCATTTGCTAAAGGTTTGTACACTTTTCGGAAAAGTAAAGTTGTGATATATCACTGGCGAGAGGTGGGGAGGAGTTGGGGGAGGGGGAGGATGTGGGCTTAGGGAAATATTATTTGCATCACATTCTTGTTGTCAAAAAACAAGTGGAGAGGCATTTGTTGAGACATGCTATTGAAATGACATGAATAATGTATCTAAGTTATCTAGATAATGTGGTCAATTTATCTACGTTATCTATATAAAGAGTAACATATATCTGCATATTCTAGATAACGAGGATAATCTGTCTACGTTACCAAGATAACGAGAATAATCTCTCTATCCATCTAGATATGGTGGATAAGGTATCTACATTGTCTAGATAACGTGGATAATTTATCTTCCTTATCTAGATAACTTGTAAAATGTACCTAAGTTGTCTAGATAACGTGGATAATATATATGAGTTGCCCAAATAAGGCGGATAATGTATCTACTCTGTGTGGGTAACATGGATAATGTATCTACGTTGTCCAGATAACGTGGATAATGTATCTACGTTATCCAGATAACGTGTATAATGTATCTACGTTAGCTATATAAAGTGTATAATATATCTACGTTATCCAGATAACGTGGATATGTGTTATCAAGATAAAGTGAATAATGATAATAGATAACGAGGATAATGTATCTATGATGTCTAGATAACGTGGATAATGCTTCTACGTTGCCTAGATAACATAGATAATGTATCTACGTTGTCTAGATAACGTGAATAATGTATCTACTTTATCTAAGTAACGTGGATAATGTACCTAAGTTATCCTGAAATCGCGGATAATGTATCTACGTTATCTAGATAAAGTGGATAAGGTATCTACGATGCCTAGATAACGCGGATAATGTATAAACGTTATTTGGGTATCGCGGATAATGTATCTACGTTATATACATAACGTGGATAATGTATCTACGTTATCTAGGTAACGCGGATAATGTATCAACGTTATCTAGATGACTCGGATAAAGTATCTACGTTATCTGGATGACGTGGATAATGTATCTACGTTATCTAGATAACGTGGATAATGTATCTACGTTATCTAGATAACGTGGATAATGTATCTACGTTATCTAGATAACGTGGATAATGCGTTTATGTTATCTGGATAATGCGGATAATGTATCTACGTTATCTAGATAACGTGGATGATGTATCTACGTTATCTAGATGACGCGGATAATGTATCTACGTTATCTAGATAACGTGGATGATGTATCTACGTTATCTAGATGACGCGGATAATATATCTACATTATCTAGATAACGTGGATAATGTATCTATGTTATCTGGATAACGTGGATAATGTATCTACGTTATCTAGATAACGTGGATAATGTATCTACGTTATCTAGATAACGTGGATAATGTATGTACGTTATCTAGGTAACGCGGATAATGTATCAACGTTATCTAGATGACGCGGATAATGTATCTACGTTACCTAGGTAACGTGGATAATGTATCTATGTTATCTGGATAACGTGGATAATGTACCAACCTTATATATGTATGTAGGTAACCCGGATAATGTATCAACGTTATCTAGGTGACGTGGATAATGTATCTACGTTATCTAGATAACGTGGATAATGTATCTACGTTATCTAGATAACGTGGATAATTTATGTACGTTATCTAGGTAACGCGGATAATGTATCAACGTTATCTAGATGACGCGGATAATGTATCTACGTTACCTAGGTAACGTGGATAATGTATCTATGTTATCTGGATAACGTGGATAATGTACCAACTTTATATATGTATGTAGGTAACCCGGATAATGTATCAACGTTATCTAGATAACGGGGAAAATGTATCTACGTTATCTACATAACGTGGATAAGATATCTACGTTATCTAGATAACGTGGATAATGTATCTACGTTATCTAGGTAACATGGATAATGTGTCTACGTTATCTAGATAACGTGGATAATGTATCTACGTTATCTTGTTAACATGGATAATGTGTCTACGTTATCTAGGTAACGTGGATAATGTATCTTCGTCATCTAGATAACGTCGATAATGTATCTACGTTAACCGTATAACGTGGATAGGGTATCTATGTTATCTGGATAACGCGGACAATGTATCTACGTTATCTAGATAACGTGGATAATATATCTACGTTATCTAGATAACATGGATAATGTATTTACGTTATGAGTATAACCTATGTACCTATGTTATCTGGATAACGCGGATAATGTATCTATGTTATATGGATAACGCGGATAATGTATCTACGTTTTCTAGAAAACGCGGATAATGTATTTACGTTATCTAGATAACGTGGATAATGTATCTACATTATCTAGATAACGTAGATAATGTATCTACGTAGATAACGTTGATAATGTATCTATGTTGTCTGGATAACGTGGATAATGTATCTACGTTATCTAGGTAACGCTTATAATGTATCAGCGTTATCTAGATGGCTCGGATAATGTATCTACGTTATCTAGATAACGTGGATAATGTATCTACGTTATATCGATATAGTGGAAAGGCATCTACGTTATCTAGATAACGTGGATAATGTATTTATGTTATCTGGATAATGCGGATAATGTATCTACGTTATCTAGATAACGTGGATGATGTATCTACGTTATCTATATAACGTGGATAATGTATCTACGTTATCTAGATAACGTGGATAATTTAATTATGTATCTGGATAACGCGGATAATGTATCTACGTTACCTAGATAACGTGGGTAATGTATCTACGTTATAAGTATAACGTGGATAATGTATCTACGTTATCAGTATAACGTGGATAATGTATCTACGTTATCAGTATAACGTGGATAATGTGTCTACGTTGTCTAGAAGACGCGGATAATTTATGCATGTTATCCATATAATGTAGATAATGTACCTACGTTATTTAGATAACTATATAATGTATCTACGTCGCCTACATAACTCAGATAATGTATCACCGTTGCTAAATAACGTCAATAATGTATCTACGTTGTCTTGAGGGTCTTCTGTAAATACAAGAAGTCCTATGAGTATGTAGAAGACGTCCTGGGGTTCTTCTATAGTTAAAGGACCCCATAAGGGGTTTCAATGATACCTATTGAGATTCTTTTGTTGTTGGAAGACCTCTTTAGGAATCCTCAATATAGAGAAGATCTCCTGAGAGTCTTCTATAGTTTGAAGAGTTTTTGTTTATCTTCTAGGGATAGCTAGTTCCAGCGGTTTTCTATATGACCTGTTGAGAGTTTTTATAAATTGAAGACTCTATCCATCTTATACGTTTTTTCCCTATAAACATTTTGTCCATTCCCTTTATAGTAATGAAACTGAAGAACAGGTCGTCTACGCGAAAGTGTAGCATTTGTAATCGACTGCTTATTGATAAGGTGACATTTATAAGTCCAGAACATTATTCGAATTATTCATCAAAATAGCAACTAGTAATGTGTGGCTGTTTTCTCTCTCTATATTCCCGAGACAATTTATACACATATGTGTATAAAACATCAATGTGCGACCCATTTTAATGTATTCACGTATTTGTTATTGTATTCCCTATCCTCACACCCGAATATTTATTTGTCTAACTGAAAGTGATAGTTAAGTACGCCCCACCGCCTACAGCAGAAGAACGAACGAACGAACACACATTAGAAATGAAATGAAAATGAAAGAAATTGGCAAATAACAACAAATAAACCTAAGAGAATCTGCACACACGGACGCACACATAAAACTATCACACAAAAACACCCCAAACTAATACCATTGTAGAAAATAATCAACAAAATTTAGGTTAACTTTGTTAAAATATTAAGTTCAATGACCGCATATCAACAGATATAGTCAGAACAACAACAACGACAAGAAAGTGGGAGCTATTTGCTAGTATTAAGGAGGGTGTCGGGTGGCGTTCTAGGGGAGGAGGAAAAGGTACCGTGTGGTGGAGCACCGTGTACTGAATTTGCAAAACAAAGTGTGTTTGCACACAATCAGTTACAAAAACAACAACAAGAACACATCTAACATCGCACTAAGGTATAGATAAAAGAAATAGAAAAAAAAATACATGAATTAATGTCATTTCTATTTGAAATAGTTTCCTTTGCTTTTCCTCCTCCATCCCTCCAGCCATCTTCTCCTTCTGCTCCCACTGCTGCTGCCATAATTTTCTCATAGATATTGACTTGTGCGTTTGCTCCATAGAGATTTGTGAGGCGTTAATGATAAGGCAGTTTTTTTGGGAATATATTTTTATTGAGGAAAACAAGGCAATATAGGAGAATTGTATTGCTGCTGTAAAGGAATTTGGGAAGAGGATATTTTTACATATTTAATTCCAGATTAATAAAATTGGTTTATTTTGTATGTTGAGCAAAATTTGCGTTTGATTTTAAGGCTTTCTTTGCATCATCTAAACGTTTTATGTTTATAAGACTATGTTGAGGGATGTATTTGCGTTTCGTAAATAACGTAGATAACCTCCTTACAGCACATAGATAACAAAAATAATTACAAAGATAACGATAATAATTAGTTTTTGTTATCGCGATTTATCAGGTGGTCATTTAGGGTAGATTAGATAATGTAGATAACCAATTTATGCTACCAAAGTGAAGTTGGTAATGCTTTCTTGTTATCTATATCACATAGATAATCATATTATTGTGTCCACTTGGCGAAGATAATTATTTTTTAATCATGTACTGTCAAATAAGCAAAGCGGATAATCATTATATTTTACCTAGATAATGTGAATAATCATTTTATGTTATGTAGATAATATGGATAATCATTTTACGTTATCTAGCTAACATAGATAATAATTTTACGTTGTCTAAATGAAGTAAATAATAAGTTTACATTATCTAGATAAAGTGGATAACATTTTACATTGTCACGATGACGTGGTTAATCTTTTCACGTTATCTAGTTAGTGTGGATAATCATTTTAGGTTATCTAGATTATGTGTATAACCATATTAAGTTATCTAGATTACGTGGATAACCATTTTACGTTATTTGGATAACGTGGATAATCATTTTACGTTATTTGGATAACGTGGATAATAATTTTACGTTATTTGGATAACGTGGATAATCATTTTACGTTATCCAGATGACGTGGATAATCATTTTATGTTATCTAGATGACGTGGATAATCGGTTTACTTCGTCTAGATAACGTGGATAATAATTTTACATTATCAAGAAATTGTGGATAATCATTTTATGTTTTCTAGATGATGCGGATAGTGATTTAATGTTATCTAAATGAAGTGGATAATTATTTAAAGTTATCTAGAGAGCATGGATAATTATTTTATGCTATCTAGATAACACGGATATTAATTTTACGCTATCTGGATAACCTGGATAATAATTTTATGTTATCTAGATAACGTGGATAATGATTTAACGTTATCTAGGTAACGTGGATAATGATTTAACGTTATCTAGCGTGGATAATCATTTTACATAATGTAATATTACGTGGATAATTTTTTTTGCGTTATCTACATAAAGCGGATAATCATTCTATGTTATTCAGATTACACGGATAATAATATTACGCTATCTCGATAACGCAGATAATTATTTTACACTATCTAAATAACGTGGATAATTATTTTAAGCTATCTAGATGACGTGGATAATCATTTTACTCTATTTAGATAACGTGGATAACCATTTTCTGTTATCCAGATAATACGGATAATTGTTTTACATCTAGATAACGTGGAAAATATCTATATAACGTGGAAAATAATTTCGATGTTTCTAGATAACGCCGATAACAATTTTACACTATCTACATAACGTGGATAATCTAAATAACGTGGATAATCTAAATATCTAAATAACGTTGAAAATTATTTTACGTTATCTAGATAATGAGGATAATCTGCTTTCGTTATCTAACTAACACGGATAACTATTTCATATTGCCTAGATAACGTAGATAATCATATAAAGCTATTTAGATAATGTGGATAATTATTTTACGTTATCTAGATAATGTGGATAATAATTTTATGCTATCTAGATAGTGTGAATAATAATTTTATACTATCTAGATAACGTGAATGGGAATATTACGTTATCTAAATAACCTGGATAATTATTTTGGGTCATGTAGACAACGTGGATAATCATTTTACATTATCTAGATAACGTGGAGAATAATTTTACATTATCTAAAGAATGTGGATAAGTATTTTGCGTTATCTAGGTTATTGGATAATGATTCACGTTCTCTGAATATCGTGGATAACTATTTTGGGTTATCTATATAACGTGGATAACAATTTTGGGTTATCTAGATAACGTGGATAATCATGTTACATTATTTAAATAACGTGGATAATTATTTTTCGTTTTCTAGATAACGTGGATACTAATTTTGCGTTATCTAGATAACACGGATAATCATTTTACGCTATCTAGATAACGGGGAAAATTATTCTGGGTTATCTAGATAAAGGAGATTTTCATTCTATGTTATCCTGATTGCACGGATAATAATTTTACGCTATCTAGATAAAGTGGATAATCATTTTACATTATCTAAATAAAGCGGATAATAATTTTACATTATCTAGACAATGTGGATAATCATTTTAAATGATCAACATATCGTGGATAATAATTTTAGGATATTTGGATAGCGTGGATAATCATTGTACGTTATATAGATAACGTGGATAATGGTTTTACGTTATCTGGATAACGTGGATAATGGTTTTACGTTATCTGGATAACGCGGATAATCGTTTTACACGATCCAGATAACGTGGATAATCATTTTAGGCTATTTAGATAACGGGGATAATCATTTTATGTTTTCTGGATAACGTGGATAATCATTTTATGTTATCCGAATAACATGGATAATAATTTTACGCTACCTATATGACACGGACAGTCATTTTAGGTTATCTACATAACACGGATAATCATTCTACGTTATCTAAATAAAGTGGATTATTATTTTACGTTGTCTAGATAACGTGGATAATCATTTTACGTTATCTGGATAACGTGGATAATCATTTGAAATTATCAACATATCGTGGATAATAATTTTAGGATATTTGGATAGCGTGGATAATCATTGTACTTTATAAAGATAACGTGGATAAGAATTTTACGTTATCTGGATAACGTGGATAATCGTTTTACGTTACCTTTAGGTTATTTAGATAACGTGGATAATCGTTTTACGTTATCTGGATAACGTGGATAATCGTTTTACACTATCCAGAGAGCGTGGATAATCATTTTAGGTTATTAGATAACGTGGATAATCGGCTTATACGATCCAGATAACGTGGATAATCATTTTAGGTTTTTTAGATAACGGGGATAATCATTTTATGTTATTTGGATAACGTGGATAATCAATTGATGTTATCCGAATAACACGGATAATTATTTTACGCTACCTATACGGACGGATAGGTTATCTACATAACACGGATAATCAATTGATGTTATCCGAATAACACGGATAATTATTTTACGCTACCTATACGGACGGATAGGTTATCTACATAACACGGATAATCATCTACGTTATCTAAATAACGTGGATAATCATTTTACGTTATCTAGATAGTGTGGATAATAATTTTATGTTACCTAAATAACGTGAATTATAATTGTAGCTTATCTAGGTAACGTGGATTATCATTTTACATTATCTACAATAAGTTGATAATCATTTTGCATTATCTAGATAACGTGGATAAACATTTTACAATAGTTAGATCACGTAGATAGTTATTTTACATTATCTAGATAAAGTGGATAATTATGTCACATTAGATAGCGTTGATTATAATTTTACGTTGTCTAAACAACGCATATAATAATTTTAGGTTATCTAGATAACGAGAAACATCATTCTACGTTACTTAGATAACGAGGATAATTTTTTTATTTTGTCTAGATAACATGGAAAATCGTTTTACGTTATCTAGATAATAGGAAAGACCATTCTACGTTACTGAGATAACGTGGATAAGCATTTAACGTTATCTACATAACTTGGATTATCATTTTACTTTATCTATATTACGTGTATTATCATTTTTCGTTATCTAAATAACGTGGATAATCATTTTAGGTTATTTAGATAACGGGGATAATCATTTTAGGCTATCGGGATAACGTGGATAATCATTGTTTGTTATCCAAATAACACGGATAATTATTTTACGCTATCTATATGACACGGATAGTCATTTTAGGTTATCTACACTACATGGATAATCATTCTACGCTATCTAAATAGCGTGGATAATTATTTTACATTGTCTAGATAACGCGGATAATCATTTTAAGATATCTAGATAACGTGGATAATAATTGTACCTATCTAGATTAGGTATAAGTTATCCAGATAATGTGGATAATCATTCTACATTATATAGATTGCGTGGATATACATTTTCTGTTATCTAGATAACGTGGATAATCATTCTACATTATCTAGATTACTTGGATAACCATTTTATGTTATCTCGGAATATCATTTTACGTTCTCTAGATAACGTGGATATTAATTTTAAGTTATCTGGATAAAGTGGATAATCGTTTTACATTATCTGGATAATGTGGATAAGCATTTTATGTTATCTAGGTAATTTAGATAAACATTTTACGTTACTTGCTTAAGTATATAACAAATATCGTTATCTAGATAAAGTGCGTTTTCATATAATATATGTATGTACATTATCTAGATAATTTTGAAATTCGTGTGAGTCATTCTAGAGAGCAAAGATAATATTTTTACATTAACTAAAAACGCCTAAAGTTATCTTTATAATTTAGACAAGTTATCTAGGAAATTATTTCCCTCTCATTTCGTCATAGTTAATTTTTCAAATCAATTGCCATTACTCACCCGCTAGAACTCTTCCAATCAGACGTTCCGTATCATCAATGGGCTTTGCATTGGCAAAGAGATCTTCACGTGAGCCCACAGTCATGGTGACCAGGCGTTGATTCGTTTTAACGGCTTTTGAGGGAATTTTGTAATATTTTCCTTGAATTAATATATGGCAAAGATTACAGGCTAGGCAGGCTAAGGTTTAGACGTCTGGAAAGTCTTTTCAGCTTTACAAACAAACGAGAACGGAGTGGCAGTTGTTGGCAGTTTTCTTAAAATTATTTTGCACTTTTTTTCAGGGGGGGGGGGGGGGGCTTTCTAACAGCTTTGAGATCAGTGGATCTTGAAATTTGTTGCTATATTGGCGGCACTTTTGAGATTGATATCGTTTCTTTTTAATATTCTTTTTTTTCAAATATTTATGGCACAGTTTGTTGTTGCTGTTGTTGTATCGTTTCCACAATTTTCTATTGTTGTTATAATTTGTTGCTAATTTTTTTGGAATTATTATTTTCTGGCTTAATAAATAAATTCACTTTTTTTCGATATCACACAGAATTAATTTATTTGTAGTTGGCAAATATTTCAAATTTCAATATTTCAGATGTTTTTTCCTTGTTTTATTCTTTGTCAAGTCTTTATGCATTTTCATAAAACTGCGAACATTTTTGAAACAAAACTCATTTCATTGGAAATTTCACTTCTAAGGGGATCTGGCGTTGTTAGCTACTTGACAACATTATCGGTAGATAGTCTAACTTTATTGGAAATTTTTATTTTTCAAAATTTTGCGCTTTGAATGGCTGTAAACAAAAACTAGAGACGTTCAGTTAGTTGGCGTTGGCGGCGTATGCTTTCCGTTTTAACAACCGTACGATGCTGCTGCACTGGTAGGCGAATGTGGAATAAAAGCATACGCCATGTGCCAGCATGTGCTTCCAACATGTTAGAATTTCCTTGCTGTTTAGTTGCTTGGTTGGCCATTAGAACGTTTGGTTGTTTGCTTGCTTTTGCTTGCCATTCATTCATTGTTTACTTCAACCAGTTGCTTCTCAATGCAAAAAATAAAACAAACTTTCGTTTTCATTGCTCCCATGGAGGAGAATAAAGCTCTTTCTCATTTCGTTTCTTCGAATATTTATAAATTCTATTTTGGAAGTTTGCATGGCCACCTTAACCTGCCAGTCTCTCACTTGAACTTGAATCGTGTTGTAGCGCGTGTTATTTTAGTATGATTAATAAATGTTTGTTTCTAACCAGCCAATCGGTCTGATGCTAAAAGCTCTGCTGTTTTCTATTAACATACAATAACAAGATTTATTTGGCTAAAGCTTTTTTTCTCTCGTTTACCATCTCTCTCCCATCTTGTTTTAAACTTTTGCCAAATATTATGTGTTTGTATGGGTTTTGTTTCCGGTTCCTGTTTAGCTTTTCGATGAGGCGGATAATTAGTTTACATCATCCACATGATGCAGACAAAGTGTTAATAATGACTAAAGCATAAATAAAAATAAATAATATGGATAAAAAAAGTACGTTATCTAGATATAAAACGAGAATTATGTGTTTTCAATAATATGGATAATCATTTTCCGTTATCCAGATAATTCGGATAATGATTTTTCAAAGTCTAGATAACGTGAATAATCATTATGTGTTATCTAGATAACGTGGATAATAATTTTACTTTATATAGATAACGTGAGTAACAATTTTACATTATCTAGATAACGTGGATAATAATTTTACGTCATCTAGATAACGTGAATAATAATTTTACGTCATCTAGGTAACGTTTACATTATATAGATAGCGTAGACAGTCATTTTATGTTATTAGGATAACCTGAATAATCATATCGTGTTATCTTGATAACGTGAATAATCAATTTACATTTTACAGATAACGTGGATAATCATTTTACATTATCTAGATAACGTGGAAAATAATTATATGTAATTCTAGGTAATGTGGATAATCATTTTATGCTATTAGGATAAGGTGGATAATCATTTCGCATTATCATGATGATGTGGATAATCAATTTACGTTATTTAAATAGCGTGGATTATTATTTTGGCTTACCTAGATAACGTAAACAATCATATAAGCTTATCTGGATTACGTGTATAATTAATTTATGTTAGTAGGATAATGTAGATAATCATTTTACGTTATGTAGATAACGTGGATAATCACTTTACCTAGTCGCAATAACGTGGAATAATTCTTTTACTTTATCTAGAAAAGTTATATGAATAACGTTCACGAAGATACGAATTTGACGTTATCTAGATAACGTGGATAATTATTTTATGTTATCTAGATAACGTGGATAATAATTTTATGTTATAAGGATAAAGTAGATAATCATTTCGCCTTATTGAAGTGATGTGGATAATCAATTAACATTATCTAAATAACGTGGATAATCATTCTATGTTATCTAGATAACATGGCTAATTATTTTCTGTTATCCAGATGACATGGATAATCATTTTACGTTATCTAGATAATGTTATAATTATTTCACCTTATCTAGATAAATTGGAAAATCATTTTGCATCATCTAGATAATGTGAATAATCGTTTTACGTTATCTAAATAACATAGATAATCATTTTACAATATGTAGATAACACGGATAATATCAATAATGTGGATAATATTTTTACGATATCCAGATAACGTGAATAATCATTTTACGTTATCCAGATAACGGGATTATCATTTTACGTTATCCAGATAACGGGATTATCATTTTACGTTATCTAGATGACGTGGATAAACGTTATTTTAATTATTTATATAACGTGGATATATATTTTCGTTATATAGATAACGTGGATAAACATTTTCCGTTATCTACATAACGCAAATAATCAGTTCACATTATCTATATAACGTCGATAATCATTTTATGTAATGTAAGTAGCGTGGATTATCTTTCTATGTTATCTTGATAACGTGGATAATCATTTTGTATTATTTGGATAATGTGGATAATCATTTTATATTATCTGAACAACCCATAAATCAATTCACGTTATCTAGGTAACCTGGAGAATTATTTTACATCATCTAGATAACGCGGATAATAATTTTGCGTTATCTGGATAACGTGGATAATCATTTTGCACTATCTAGATAACTTGGATTATCATTTTACGCTATCTACACAACGTGAGTAAACATTTTACGTTATCTAGATAAAGTGGATAATAATTTTACGTTATGTAGATAACGCGGACAGTAATTTCATGTTATCTATATAACCTGGATGATCATTTTCCATTATCTAGATAACGTGGATACTCATTTTAAATTGTCTATATAATGTGGATAATAATTTTACGTTATCTAGATAACGTGGACAGTCATTTCATGTTATCTATATAACCTAGATGATCATTTTCCATTATCTAGATAACGTGGATAATCATTTTACGCTATCTACACAACATGAGTAAACATTTTACGTTATCTAGATAACGTGTTCAATAAATTTACGTTATGTAGATAACGTAGAAAATAATTTTACTTTATCTAGATAACGTGGATAATAATCATGTTATCTAGATAACGTGGATAATAATTTTAGGTTATCTAGATAACGTGGACAGTCATTGCATGTTATCTATATACCCTAGATGATCATTTTCTATTATCTAGATAACGTGGATAATCATTTTACATTATCTAGATAACGTGGACAGTCATTGCATGTTATCTATATACCTTAGATGATCATTTTCTATTATCTAGATAACGTGGATAATCATTTTACATTATCTAGATAACGTGGACAGTCATTGCATGTTATCTATATACCCTAGATGATCATTTTCTATTATCTAGATAACGTGGATAATCATTTTACATTATCTAGATAACGTGGATAATCATTTTACATTATCTAGATAACGTGGATAATCATTTTACATTATCTAGATAACGTGGATAATCATTTTACGCTATCTACACAACATGAGTAAACATTTTACGTTATCTAGATAACGTGTTCAATAAATTTACGTTATGTAGATAACGTGGATAATAATTTTACTTTATCTAGATAATGTGGATAATAATTTTATGTTATGTAGATAACGTGGATAATAATTTTACGTTATCTAGATAACGTGGACAGTCATTTCATGCTATCTATATAACCTAGATGATCATTTTCCATTATCTAGATAACGTGGATAATCATTTTACATTATCTAGATAACGGGGATAATCATTTTACGCTATCTACACAACATGAGTAAACATTTTACGTTATCTAGATAACGTGTTCAATAAATTTACGTTATGTAGATAAAGTTGATAATAATTTTACTTTATCTAGATAACGTGGACAGTCATTTCATGTTATCTATATAACATGAATGATCATTTTGCATTATCTTGATAACGTGGATACTCATTTTAAATTATCTATATAATGTAGATAATAATTTCGCGTTATCTAGATAACGTGTACAATAAATTTACGTTATGCAGATAACGTGGATAATAATTTTTCATTATCTAGATAACCTAGATGATCATTTTCCATTATCTAGATAACGTGGATACTCATTTTAAATTATCTATATAATGTGGATAATAATTTTTCATTATCTAGATAACCTAGATGATCATTTTCCATTATCTTGATAACGTGGATACTCATTTTAAATTATCTTTATAATGTGGATAATAATTTCTTATTATCCAGATAACGTGGATCATCATTTTATGTTATCTATATCTAAATAACGTGGACAATAATTTTACGTTATCTACGTAACGTAGATAAACATTTTATGTAATCTAGATAAAGAGGATAGCCAATTTGCCCTATCTTGATAACGTGAATAATCATTTTGCCCTTTGTGGATAACGTAGATAATCATTTTGCATTATCCAGATAACGTGGATTATCATTTTACGTTGTCTATATTACGTGGATAATTAGTTTAAGTTATCTAGATAACGTGGATAATCATTTTGCCTTATCTGGATAACATAGATAATTATTTTGCCTTATCTGGATAACGTGGATAATAATTTCACGTTATCTACATAACGTAGATAATCATTTTACGTAATCTGGATAAATTGGATCATTTTTCCTTATCTGGATTAGTTGGATAATAATTTCTCATTATCCAGATAACGTGGATCATCATTTTATGTTATCTATATCTAAATAACGTGGACAATAATGTTACGTTATCTACGTAAGGTAGATAATCATTTAATGTAATCTAGATAACGTGGATAATCATTTTGCCTTATCTGGATAACGTGGATAATCATTTGGCCTTATCTGGATAACGTAGATAATCATTTTGCATTATCCAGATAACGTGGATTATAGTTTTACTTTGTCTATATTACGTGGATAATTAGTTTAAATTATCTAGATAACGTGGATAATCATTTTGCCTTATCTGGATAACGTAGATAATCATTTTGCATTATCCAGATAACGTGGATTATCATTTTACGTTGTCGATATTAAGTGGATAATTACTTTAAGTTATCTAGATAAAGTGGATAATCATTTTGCCTTATCTGGATAACATAGATAATCATTTTGTCTTATCTGGATAACGTGGATAATAATTCCACGTTATCATTTTACGTAATCTAGATAAAGTTGATACTTATTTTACCTTATCTTGATAACGTGGATAATCAGTTTGCATTATCCAGATAACATAGTATTACGTTATCTATATTACGTGGTGCAATGGTATGCACGCCCGCCTTGCACGCAGAAGGTCGGGGGTTCGATTCCCCGGCCAGGCAACATCAAACATTTTTCAACGGTGGCAAAATACCCCTCAGTAATGTTGGCGACATTGCCTGAGTATTTCAGCCTTGAAAAACTTCTCCACAAGTGGTGTCTTAAGACACGCCGTTCGGACTCGACGATAAACAGTAGGTCCCATATCAATGAGCTAAATATGAATCCGGGTGCACTCAT